>NW_006774793.1:263593-325644 GCF_000442215.2 Lipotes vexillifer
AGATGACTCCTGGGTCTCTAGCTTGGGTAATTAAATGATGGTGCCATTCATTGAGATTAGCTACAGCTGGTGCTGCCCTTGGTATGTCTGTTTTGATTGGGACTAAGGGCATCTGTACAAGGCCAAACTCCAAACCTATGTTTTGTAGAGAACTGTGCATATGCTCGTATTCTTTTGATTCGGTTAATTCTGGTAGCACTCACTGAAAGGATGGGAAATCTGGGAAGGAAGTTATTCTAAAGTTGTATGGGTAAATAGCTATATTTGTGGAATTAGATTTTTTTTTAATCCATCTATTCTTCCATTGCATTAAAGGAAGAAAGGGAGAAAGCCATTCTAAATTGAATGTCTTTGCCCATATTAGTGGTAGTGGCAAAGATGACCTAAAATGGTGAATAATTTTCTAAAATGTAGGTTTTATAATTTGGTTTTTTAAAGCAATTTACCTTTCTAGTCATGCTTACTTACACATATACTAAGATAAGTTTGCATCCTCTTAATCCCTTAGCAGTAAAATGTGGTCAGTAGTGCAGACTCTGGAGTCACACAGGCTGAGGTAAAGTTCAGCCTCAGCGCCTTGAAAGCTGTGCAATTCTGGGCAAGTTAGCTCTATGAGCTTTGGGTTTCTCATTTTTAAAGTTTAGATAACAATACCTCTCAGATTTGTTGTAAGGATTAAATGAGATAATATATGTGAAACAATTATGATGATCATAATGTAAGAGATAATGAAACACACACAGTAACATATAACATAGTAATTACTCAACCAATAATAGTAGCTGTTGTTGTGAGTTTGGCTATTGTTGTTTTTTCTGTTTCTAAAACTGGAAAGAGACCTTTCTGAAGCATGATGAGTAAGAGATGGCACCTAGTTTGAAAATAAAAATACTTCTTAGAAAATCCACCAAGTGCAATGCAAATGTGAATAAATGACCCTTCATCCTTTTTAAAGAAATGGTGTCATCTATTACATTCACAGACTGCCTGGCAAGCTAGGGCAGGGGAAAAGGAGCAGCAATTAGTAAACAGGCACACAAATTGACTTGATTTATGGGAATTTTTTATAACGTCTTTTAAAATAAATATTTAAACATTTGTATTATAAACATCAAGTTGATATATCAATAGAATAATACTTTTTTCTTTCTTTCAGGCATATGAAACTCTGCTCCAGAGGGTACTTAATAAAGATTCCTTAACTCTCTGTTTCTTAGTAATCAGAGGAAACCCAAATGAATCTTCATCTTCAAGTAACATAACACCAGAATTTAGCTAACTATATCAAAGTTACTATGTTATATAATTTTTATTGAGACAAATGGTACTATCACTATTATTGGAAGATACTGCATTGTTTTCACAAAAATTGAAATATGAGATCTGAGTTGAGAAATATTTGGAATAGTATTTTTCAGCCTATTGCTACAGAGAATTATAGCATTTTTTCAAAAATTCCTAAGAGTAGTCCTCTAGCATGTGTGAGGTGGTGAGATATAGCAAAGTTGTTGCAAACCTTCTCTGGTGTTACTAAATATTTGCACCTCTGTGAGTGGGGTACAGGTGAAGCTAGGTAAGTGTCCGTGATTAAGAGTCACTAAGGCAGAGTTCCCAGCATGACCAGCCACAACTGTTCCTCACCAGAAGGAACATGGTCACGCTGGGAACTCTGCCAGAAAAAATGCACTTAACTTCTAGAGTTAACATATCACTTTGCTAGGGGCAAAAGGAGAAATATTTCATCATAAAGAGCATTCACATAGCTTAGAAGGTAAAGGCAGCTGAGAAAGGTGGCACTTAATTTAGAATCAGGGTTGAATTTGAACCTTGGGAAAATTAAGGCTCCAGTGACAAATTACAGTTTCCCAGAGTGGAAAATCCTCACTCACAGGGAAATGGTACTTCCCGAGAAATGCTAGGGTGGAAAACAAGGTCAATTTACAGTGCAAAGGCAACATACTATAAATCAAAGCCCTTCTTTGAGACATCCACTAGGGAATGCTCCAGTTGTTTGTATCTTGAGACCCCTCCTACTGAGTGATATAAACATTCCCAGAGCAACTTTCCTTTTGCCCCAGAATCAGGGAATCCTGGGTACAGCCCATGATGCCCTCCTCAGCCAAGTGAATGAGCTCAGGGCAGAGCTGAAGGAGGAGAGCAAGAAGGCTGTGAGCTTGAAGAGCCAACTGGAAGATGTGTCCATCCTGCAGATAACATTGAAAGAGGTAAATAACAATAATAATTGAAAGGTACCGTCAGTTGTATGTGACATTCCAATTTCAGAGATGTTATCATTCCAATTTCAGAGATGTTAAAAAGTGTATCTTAGCAAAAATATGGGTATTTTATTTTTTCAAATAAGAAAAGTGAGATTCCAAGTGGTTAAATAACTTGCTCAAGATTATATCATTAGGGGAAAAACTGGGATTTATATTTATGTCTGTTCTCCAAAGTCTTTTCTCTATTATAATGTTCTGCTGTTTCCCTAACAGTAGAAACCCAGACACCATGAAAATTTAATTCAGAGAATCCTCATTAATTCCAATTAAAATTTCTATCACACCTTCAATTGGTTCAAGTCTTTATAGTTGAATGGATCCTCAGAGACATAGGAGATGAACACAGAAAATCTCCCACCCAAGTCCCACCCTGCAACAGAAAAGGGAGACCCTGTGCAAGGCAATAGATTTTAAAATCTTACCTCAGGCACTCTACTATCATTCTTAGTTTCAGGAGAGAGTTGAAGATTTGGAAAAAGAACGAAAATTGCTGAATGACAATTATGACAAACTCTTAAAAAAGTGAGTACCAAGTTTGGATCTCAGAACATTTTTTTGTTATAAAAGACAATTACTGAAAAGTGCCTTCTGAATTTTAAAAATAAAAATAATACCTAGTCTCGATAAGGATACAGGGAAACTGGTACTCAGTACTGTTAGTGAGAATATAAATTGGCAGACTATTTTTGGAAGGGAATTTGACACTATCAAAACAATGTTAAACGTGCATATCTTTTATGCCAGATAACCTTTTTTTTTTTTATTTTTTTTTATTTTTTTGTGGTACGTGGGCCTCCCACTGCCGTGGCCTCTCCCGCCGCGGAGCACAGGCTCCGGACGCGCAGGCCCAGCGGCCATGGCTCACGGGCCCAGCCGCTCCGCGGCATGTGGGATCTTCCCGGACTGGGGCACGAACCTGCGTCCCCTGCATTGGCAGGCGGACTCAACCACTGCGCCACAAGGGAAGCCCCCAATAACCCATTTTTTGGAATCAAAACTAAAGAAATCCTCTTGTGTATGTGCAAAGAGATCTGTGTAGTAAGAATGTTAATTAATACATTGTTAATTTAATTAGTAAATAAAAAAGGAAACCATCCAGATTTCTTATGATAGGGATCGACTAAATAAATCGTGTTGCACCGCCACGTTGAAACGGTATAAAGCTGTAAAAAATGAGATAGATCTATATGCCTAAGATATACTATTAAGAGAAAAATCAAATTGCCAAAGAATGTGTTCATTGTGACCTAATTTATGTCGTGTGTGTGCATCCACAAACTTTTAATGAGATGAAAGGACTGAAATAGGGCAAAGAGGCACTTTTATTCTATATACTTCTATATCATATTAATTTTTCTCAAGCATATATTTACATAGTGGTTTTGAAATTAAAAATACCTGTAAGTTTAAAAAAATTAAACGTGCCTTCTTATAAGTTAAAGGCAGCAGGGGGTAGATTGGGGAGGTTGCATGGGAGCATCCTGGGAACAACTGATGCTCTTCAACTCAGTGAAATAAGGTAGTGTGGGGATTACCCACTTTGAAGACTCCCTGTGGTAGACATTACTATTGGCCTCTTCCCTTCATTATTCATAACATTATCTTCTTGGATCATCATGTAATGTATGGGCAGGAAGTGCCAAGAAATCTTAGTACTAGCTTAACAAGTTGTTTTTAGACCACATTTATTAAAATGATAACTAGGAAAAAGACATAAGCAGAAATAATTGCTTATCAATGTCACTTCACTTGTGTAAATAATCAAGAACTGGCCATGTGTCTTTTACACTCAAGATGGGTCTGCCCTGACAGCTAGATATAGTGGTGTGCAGGCTGCAGTTATTGAAAAGTTTAGTTCCCTTCAGTGTAATAATTTACAATCTAGTTCAAAAGCAAGTATTCTCTAAACTAGCCACTGGTGAAAGTAGACAGAGGAACGGAGTAAGGAAAAGAAGAATATTCTGTTGCTTATTTCTAATCTAGCAGGCCTGAGAATGTCTTGGTACACAGTTCCCTAACTAAAGAAAACCATCATGCTGGAGAATTTCCTTGGGAAATAGATATGACTTGCGTTGTTTGCCCAGGGGGTTATTTGAGACTTAAACAGAAGTGATACTAATCAACTCCTCAATAGGACCCAAAAGTTCCAAGGCAGTTGGTAAATGACAGTTACAGAGAAAGCAGGGGCAGAAAAAACATGTAGGGAAATGAATGATGAACTAGGCCCAGGAGATGCTGAAACTGTGTAATAAAGATGTCATATCACCCACCTTTGAGTGTCCCTCTGACAACTCTCCCCTCCCTCCTTACTTGCTTCCCATTTTCAGCATGCTGGATAGCAGTAATCAGCCTCACTGGAGCAATGAGCAAGGAGAACAGCTACAGCAGAAAGTCTCTCAGTTGCAGGATCACCTGGATGCTGAGGTGGAGGAAAAGAGAAAAGTCTTACTTCAGCTGTCAAGAGAGAAAGGTAGGTCAAGCCCTGAAGAGTTCTCTCAGATGAGGCATCCTCTACATCTGGTTTGGGAGAAGGGAACTTGGGCCAGCATTTCTCCAATCCCATCACTTGATCCTATTTTTGTGTGGGTCCTGGATAATTAGAATAAGAACACTGGAAGTCAGGTCAGATTCACAGTCAAGAAAGCATGACACCTACCTCACACATACTTATCCCTACATATTGACTTTCCATGTGAGAGAATGCCAATTCTTAATTTATAATGTTTTTAAACAGTCAATTTATTGAAAGTGTTGAAAATGAATTTTTCTGCCTTTTATTCTCATCAGTCATTTTAGGGTAGTTGGGAATTGTTTTGTTTTAGCATCTGATGCCTGAAATTGAGAAGCAAATTATTGCTCTTGGTTACCACTACTATTTCCCCATCTTTTTAAAAAAATTTATTTATTTTATTTATTTATTTTTGGCTGCATTGGGTCTTCATTGATGTGCACAGGCTCTCTCTAGTTGTGGCGAGTGGGAGCTACTCTTGGTTGCGGTGCACAGGCTTCTCATTGCAGTGGCTTCTCTTATTGCGGAGCACCGGCTCTGGGTGCTCAGGCTTCAGTAGTTGTGGCTGGCAGGCTCTAGAGCACAGGCTCAGTAGCTGTGGCTCATGGGCTTAGTTGCTCCATGGCATGTGGGATCTTCCTGGACCAGAGCTCAAACCCATGTCCCCTGCATTGGAAGGTGGATTCTTAACCACTGCACCAGCAGGGAAGCCCTTTCCCCCTGTCTTAATTCTTGGATCACAGTAGTTATTCTGAAGATTTTTAAATACTGTCAAAGAGACCTTTGTCTCCCTTCTTTTTGCTAGGCTGGACCTTGATATTTAGTCTTATCAAACTTACATTTCATCATATTCTAGTATATTCACATAAAAAAGTGGAGGAAAAGAAATATGACATCAAGAAAAATAGAGTCAGGAACGATAAAAGGATAAAGCTTAGGAGGGCATGCTAAGGATCTTGTAGTATGTATGAAGTACAAGTGAAGTCTTGTGGGTAATCTAATCTAACCTCCTCTGTAATGCATGATACTGAAATGATCACACTAAATGCTGATCACCTTCCTTCCCCGAAACACACATGGAAATGTCCAAATGCCCAACCTCCCTTCCTCCAACTCAGGGTCGGAGTCAAGGTGGGTGTCACAGAGTGCTAACAGCATAGAAGTCAGATGGAGTTGGGGAATGGTTGGGGAGATACTGAATTAAATGGTGCTGTCAAAAAGTTTGGACTATCCCAGTTGGTCAAGTGGCTCTGATTTTGTTGTGGTGGTGGTAGTTCTCCCTTCCATACTACAGTTCTGCAGGTGTTTTTTTTGTTTGTTTTTGGAGTCCAAATGTCAACTCAGGGTCAATAAGCTAGAACCCCTTTGTAGAAATAAGAGAGAATTGCTTCTCTAAGGGCAA
The DNA here is from genome assembly GCF_000442215.2 of Lipotes vexillifer. Lineage (NCBI taxonomy): Eukaryota > Metazoa > Chordata > Mammalia > Artiodactyla > Lipotidae > Lipotes > Lipotes vexillifer. The sequence goes on from NW_006774793.1 coordinate 269,784, forward strand.
GTTTATAAAATGAATTAAACATTAGTGGGAAAATTTAATTCACACTTGGACCAACTTTAATATGGTTGTTGGTAGCTACAGAGTTTCAGCTTTCTGTATTATTTTTTCCCCAGCTCAAAACAAGGATCTGAAGCTTGAAGTCACCAGCCTGCTTCAGAAGCATAAACAGGAAGTGGAGGACCTCCGAAATAAAGACACAATTTCCCAATCTCCTGACTGGCAATCTGAACCAGCCACTTACCCAGCTCTATTCCAAGAGACCACTCAGATAGAGGTAAGAGCATCTTTAATCAAACAAGTCCCCTCTACAAGAGGGATTGCTGGCAAATATCCCTTGAAAAGATGAAGGGACTAGAAAACTAACTGAATAATATTTTGTCCTGATTGAGGACAATATTTGGAAGTATATGAGAAGGCTGAGACTAGAGATACCTTCATGAGCTCCACAGACTTTTTCCACACTGTACAGCTCATAAAATTTAGAATTTTTTTCAGATGAGGACTTGCAATGATCTGCTGAAGAGCAAACAGCCATGGGAGATTGTATAACTGACTCACTGCTGCTGTTGAACATGAGGAACTAGGGGAGAGAGCACTAGTAAAGTAACACAGGTCCTCTTCTACATATTGGAGTAGATTCTGCTGCTGGTATTTTACTATTATCAATGGCTGCTGTAGAGAATAGTTATTACTATACCTATCATATTTATACTCCCTTTTACCAATGCTTTTTCCTCTGTAGTCCTGTGAACCAAAAAACCAAGAAGAAAAGAAACTGTCCCAGATGTTTAGTGAGTTGCAAGTATTGCATGCAGAGACCATATTGGAACTAGAAAAGACCAGAGACATGCTTATTCTGCAGCGCAAGATCAACGTGTGTTATCAGGTGCAGGAAAAGATGGTACAGGAAGGGGATAAATAAATGGGCACATGGGAACTACTTACAAGACTGGGAATGAAGCAAGACCCGAGTTTCCAGGGCTGATGCAAGGTGATATGCTGACCTATGCAAACACAGAATGTGCTGTCCTTTGAAAAACTTGAGGACTCACACATGCCCATGGCACCTTGGCAATAAAAGCCAGAAGGGGCCAGCTAATGAAAATGGCAAGTGGGAAGCTTCTGGGTTCAAATTTTGCCAGTCCCAGGAAAAATACTACCCTATGGCACTAATAGCACAACTGGTCCTGGAGGGGTCTGTGAGGAACCTAAGCCTTTTTCTAGTGGATGAATCTGCCCTGCTAAGGAGATAGTGGAGTCTCCTTTACCCAGCAAGTACCACCTTTTTATCTGGGCTCTTTGGTTCTGGGCCACTGAGATAGAAAAGTTCAGACATTATTTCGTTTCAGGAGGAACTGGAGGCAATGATGACAAAAGCTGATAATGAAAATAAAGTTCACAAAGAAAAACTGGAGAAGTTGAATCGACTCCTAGACCTCAAGAACAAGCGTATCAATCAGCTGGAAGGTATTTTAAGAAGCCATGGCCTTCCAGTATCCGGCAAGTCTTAGTACTTTGTTCACTTCCTCTTAGGATCTGTCACAGAGCTAAATGCCCGTGCTCCCCTCTGCACCTGTCAAGAGGGCGCCCTCTATGTCTTGGTATAGGACTTATCCCTCCCATTCTTGATTATCCTATCATCTTTGTTGTTTTAATACATGGTTAGCAGTTTCTTCTCCTGCATCATGTCAGTGTCTTTTCTCTGGAGAGTTTCAGCAGGGCCCAGCAATTGCTGAATCTATTTTGAAAATAAGAGTGTATCACTGTTGGCCCTCAGGGTGGGTAACACTCTCCCTCTCTCAAGATTGTTTCCTCAAGCCAGGTCTATATTTCAGTTTTGGGGAGATAATAGAGCTACATCACTCATCTCTTGTCATCCTTTTCTGTGATTTCTCTCTACAAGTCTCTGAATTCTTTGTTGCAGTTTGAGGATGTCTACATAACAGGGCAGGTGGCTGGGCACTTATGCAAATTTTATAATGTGATACTTCCTGTATTTAATTCAGTCACTGTCAACCAGGATCTGGTCTCAGCCTTACATATTGAGAAAATTGGCTTTGTTATTATACCCAGTGGTGAGAGACCTGACCCGTACTAACCAAATTCACCAAAGACTGATATTTACACCCGAATGTTCATTTGTTATTTTATGATAGTGGCTCTTTCATTGCTGCCTTGAGAATATGCTCATGGCAGCTCGTTCTTGGGGAAGCAGAATCAGTAAGAAGGATACTTAGTGACCCTGGAACTAGAGTAAAGGGAGGTGGGTCATTCAGAAGCATGATTTATGCATGCCAGGGTGAGTCAGTTAAAAGGTCCCCGCCATATAACAAAGGAAATCCTTTGGATTGAAATTCTCATGTCTTTCAGATTCAGGGTCTTCCTCCCTGGACAGTGCAGGATAAATACACTTACTTACCTCTGAAGATTTATTTGCTTTAACTTGTAGTTCTTTCATTACTGGTAAGGCTGAAGAGTTTTTCATATGTTTACCAGTTACTTAAATTATTTCTTTTGAGACCTGCCTGTTCCTGCCCTTTACTCATTTCTTAATAGTATATTGTTAATTTGTAGCAGTTCTTAATATGCTAAGATTATTAACCTTGTGACACGTAGTGCAAAATTTTGAATATATTTTATTTATGTTAATCTTATCAATTAAGAAACTGTTCACCCGTCTCTATTCCGCTTATTTTGGGCAGGAAGACATTCTGATGTACCCAAAGTATTTTCTTCTACTACTTTAACTCTTAGAATAGGACCTTCACCATCAACACACTGTGACAACTCAAATACTCCCCGATTTGAAGCAGACTATATATCAAAGTTTCCGGTTGGTTGGACATGGGAGGTAATGCACAGATTTGGTGGACTGTCTTACACATCTTTATTTTGTATCTCATCGCTAATATTTTCAACCTCTTTTCAGTAAGTGCCCTCCCCCACTTTTACTCCATTACTCTTTGACTTAAAGTGGATTTTTTTTTTTTTTGCCTTCTTACAATGAAACCAAATTCTTAACAGAATGAAGATTCTTGTGATTGATCTGACTGGAAAAGAGGAATCATCTTAATGGGGCCCAGTGTAATGTCATAGACACCATGACTGTAACTTGCTATTTTCTCCAAGGCCAATATCCCAAACTTTTGGAAATACTTGCGTTTTGTGTTTCTAGTGTTTCTGTAATGGAATTAACAATTAATTCACAAGATCCTGCTGTAATCCAAAACGATGTCATCTCTAGATGAAATTGTGCCTCCAGTGTTTTCCTGAGCTTAGCATTTACTTTCCAATCGCTCATGTTGTGCCTCATCTCTAAAGTAGGCATTGGATTATTTGGCCATCAGAATTCAAAGCACCTGATTGTCATTCTATTGCTTTTCTTTTTGAATCACATCGTTTCTTGAAATAGTCACAACTTGGACTTCCACCATGGTTTTTATTCTCTTTCTGTACACCTTCCTTTACCCTAAGGAAGAATTCCCTACCCTTTAATGGATAGGCAGTTTTCTTTCCCCTCTAGAACAACTCAAAGATGTGGCTTATGGCACCCGACAGTTGTCATTATGTCTGAAACCACTGCCAGACCATGGAGATGAGGATAAAGTGGATATTTCTCCACGGCATCAGAGTGAGAATCTTTTTGAACTGCACATCCACCAGGCCTTCCTGACACCTGCTGCCCTGGCTCAGGCTGGAGACACTCAACCTACCACTTTCTGCACCTATTCTTTCTATGACTTTGAAACCCACTGCACCCCACTAGCTGTGGGGCTGCAGCCCCTCTATGACTTCACTTCTCAGTATGTGGTGGAGACAGATTCCCTCTTCTTGCACTACCTTCAAGGGACGTCAGCCCAGCTTCATCTACACCAGGCTATAGCCAGTGAGCACCGCACCCTTGCAGCTGGCTGGATTTGCTTTGACAGGGTTCTAGAAACCGTGGAGAGAGTCCATGGCTCTGCCACACTTACTGGTAAGTGCTGTCAGCCTCCCACAGTTCCCGGGACTAATGTGGAATTTCCCAAAGTGTATAGTTGTCTTCTTGTGGTTTCCCATTTTATTCCTCTGCTTTATTCTTGATCCTCGCCACACCATCTGTATCCTCCATGCCTTTCATACTTTCTGCTACCCAGGAGCTGGTGGAGAAGTCTTTGGGGTGCTAGAGTACTGGATGAGGCTGCGCTTCCCCATAAGATCCAGCCTAGAAGCATACAATAAGCGAAAGAAAGCCCAGGCATACCTGTCAGCCAATGTGCTTGGAGCCTGGGAGGCCCAGGAGGATGAGGTGAGAAAAAGGATGTACCCATGCATCTCAAAGGAGACTCAGCCAAGCAGCTCATGAGAACAGCTTAGTATTCCACTCAATAAGTACTTGTTGAATGTGAATGAAAGAGAAAAACTGTCACACTGCAACTAGTCCAGATACTTCCCTTGGTCAAGCTTGAGTTTGAAATGAAATCATGCCCTTGGAGCTAGCTACCTCTCCCTGCTGTGAACAAAATGCCTTCTCTGTTCCAATCTCTAAGATGAGGCCTGAGTGCCAGCATCTCCCTCAGATAATTATCTGCCAGAGTCAATTTGCAGGCAGGTGAAAGTCATTGATTAGGCTTCTCTGTGACCCAGTCAGGATTCAGCAGTTCTTTAGGTCATAGCTCTTCCTCATTAAGGGTGCTGGGCTTCACCTGCACGACTCTCTCAGCCTGCCCTTTTCCTCAATCCAAGACCAACATCTTTTCAGCCCAGATCAGAGACCAGGAAGCATCAGAATGAGCTGCGGGTGGAAGTCATACGATGCTGCGGCCTCCAGAGTCGATGGCTGGGAGCCCAACCCAGTCCATACGCCATGTATCGCTTCTTTACCTTTTCTGACCACGACACCGCCGTCATTCCAGCCAGTAACAATCCCTACTTCAGAGACGAGGCTCGATTCCCAGTGCTTGTGACTTCTGACCTGGATCAGTATCTGAGGCAGGAGGCCCTGTCTGTGTACGTTTTTGATGATGAAGACTCAGAGCCTGGCTCGTACCTTGGCCGCGTCCAAGTGCCCTTGCTTCCTCTTGCACAAAACAAATCCATTAAAGGTGGGAGTTCAAGGTTATTACCTCTTTATACTCTGCCCAGTGTTGTCTCCCTGTCCTAATTCTACTTTTCTTTTATTACTTGCTTGGAACAGTTTCTCTTAAAACCTGCTGAAAGGATTTGAGAATATTGTCAAGAGAGAGAGTAGAAGACTTATAAGCCTCACTAATCATATAGAAACACTGGTTTCTTTTCAGCAACAGAAGCAAGATTCCCAAGGGGGTAGACCCACCAAACTGAAGTCCATACCTCTGTGTCTGAACCAACATTTTCCATCTCTATAGTGCTTCCCAGTATTTGTCTTTACTTAAGGCCTATTATTTCCTAGCACATGACTAGATATCAGATTATAAGCTATGTCCCTAACATTCCCCCGTAATTCTCTTGCTCCTTTTAAACATTAGACCCAAATTAGTCTTCCATGCCACATATGACAAATTTCTTGGATTTTTTCCCCCCATATGGAGCTGAACTCCATAATACCTTATCATATGTTCATAGCCAGGGTTGTAAGGTACACCAAAGAAGGGTCATCTCTCTGGTTGCAGTCCTGGGAGGGTGAGGCAGCAATGTCCGTGCTCTCATTAGGAAGTGTGAATGGGTGTAGCCAGTATCAACCATATTTAACAAGCTTTTGGATGTTCCAGGAAGTGTGTGAGGCCTCCCTCCTCCCAATACCACAAGTGCTAAAAAAAAAAAAAAAAAGAAAGAAAAAGAAAAAGGCTGACACTTCTGCTCACAACTCATCCTTTGCCAAAGAGAGGCAATGTGAGCCGTCTGTTAAATTAATCAGTGTTACAAATCAGAAGTCTGGCATTTGGAAAAAACCATTTTGCTTAAGTTTTCTTTGCTTTTGTTATTTTAAAAATACAGACCACTTGGGTGTAGATAATAGTTTTCTTAGTATGCCTAAAGCATAGCAACCATTTGGTAATAGTAATAAGAATGTGCTCTTGTTTATTGGCTGGGTGACTGACAACGAGCAAGCTATACCTCTCTGTATATCTTTTGACTATCCCTTCCTGAACCTGGAGATGCCCATTTTCCCCTATAAATATTCTAAGTGAATATTGGAAGTAAATATTGTGAGTGAATATAAATATTCACTGATATTTTATGTTACTTCTGAATGTATTGTCATCATGATTACTTGGTGGATGTGAATTAATAGCAAACAAAATATGGTGAAATTCAAACTGGGGAGGTAACAGATAAGGTGCTGTTAAACACTCTCTTGCCTATTTCATGTGATTGGATCTTATGAATGTCTGTGTGTCTTCAGGTGATTTTAACCTCACGGACCCTGGGGGGAAACCCAATGGATTTGTTCAGGTGCAACTGGATTGGAAGTCTTGCTATCTACCCCCGGAGAGTTTCCCAAAACCAGAAGCTCCGAGTGAGGAGGACACCAAGGACAGTTTAGATACCTCAGCTGAAGAGGAAGAAGCTTCCCTTCCTCCCCAGGTAGCAGATCTCCACCAATCCTGTGGAGCAAATTTGATTTGAGGAAGACAGTATTAAAACTGGGGTAAAAGAAATTCCTTCTGTGAATGTCATGTGTTCTGCAAATTTAATCTGCATCATTCATAATGCCATGAGGCTATGGATGGAGAAAAATCCTGGGTTTTATTGTGGGGAGGGAAGAGACGGCATCTCTCAGCTTTATGGCAGGAGAGAAATGAAGTCTGATGCTAGTTCATAAATCCCTTTCTTGAGTATCAAGGCTGTTAAACTATCACCTTGTAAGGCTCTGATCCTTCTCTTTAGGACCAGATGGTATCTATTGAGATTCCCATTGAAGCTGGCCAGTATCAAGCTAAGCGAAAACCTCCTCAGGTGGGAGAAAGAAAGGAAAGGGAACACCAGGTTCCAGGTTACTCAAGAAGAAAACATGGCAAAAGAACAGGCATTCAAGGAAAGAACAGAATGGAGTATCTTAGTCCTAACATCTTAAGTGGAAATACACTACAGGTAAGGCCTTAGAAACCCTGAAGAACTAAAATATGGGTTGTAGTGTCCCCAAATATATTATTCTCAGAGGTAGAAGCAGAAGTAGGCACACAAGTGATATTCATGGCTTTTTGTGGCGAGCATGTGTTTCCACAAACGTAAATAGGTTAATAAACCTCTGGACTGTTCATTTCAATGTAATTTAATTCAACAGATTGTGGACTCTATAATTTATGCTTAGAACTTTAGTAGGACAGTCCTAACCAGGCTACTTCAACTGTAATCAAAATAAAGAACAGGTATTTATTGAACACATACTATGTACTTGATACTGCCTTTTCTTCATAGGAAACTGGATTAAAGTTACTATGTAGCCTAAAATACATATACACACATATATATGAGATTATAAATATATATTATATGACTATAATTATATATAATTCATTATTATTTATATTGTATCAATTACATCAATTTTATATTATGCAATACTAATTATATTAAATTATTATAATTACACAATATACTTATATATAGTTATTTGAATCTGAAGCAGGTGAACTACACTGAATGGAAATTCTCAGGGCTTAAGATCTCCACAGACGATGGTTTAAAAAATCAGCAAAAGGAAGAGGAAATGACATCATCCCATTCAGCACGGATACTAAAGGAAGCCCTACATCCTGTGAATGGTACTGTCTTTTTAAAACCTGCTTTTCCTATGTAATCATTGGATTATTTTATCAAGCTGGTTATTTACTTTCTTCTTTCATCTTTCATTGCTAAACTTTTCATGAAAAATTAGTACTGGAGATCCTAGGCTCGGTTTGATGTTACAAGTGTGCTGGTTAGGCCAACCAAGCTGTAATTCTGAAAGAAAGTAGCTGTCTATGTATTTAAAGCTAGCTAGCTAGCCACTTTAGCTAGCAAGCATAAAATGTTGATTCACTTCAGGGTCTCGTGACTTACGGTTACAAAGAAATAAGAGGAAGAGGGTGATTGGCTCATTTGTGATATGAATCCAAATTTCTTTTAAAATAAGGCAAAGCTTTTGGGTTACAATGAAAAGAAGGTTATGATTTCAGGTTATAATAATGGCAAACTAGGTAATTCAGACCAACTTTCCCACTGATAACAACTGAAAAGCTACAGTTAATATATTTCTTAAAAGCGTTAAAGTGCCAGTAATTAGGGAGGGAGGAATCACCTAGCTGAGATCGGAGAGATGATTGGAGCTCAGAGAGGTCAGCTGGAATTACTTCAGCCTGGGGACATTGCTGGTCTGGAGGAAGCAGTGGAGAGACAGAACCATGCTTTCAGTGGTCTTTTGGGGTGGAGAAATGGGAATACAGTCTGAATCTCATTTCTGCCCAGCATAGGCAGGTGTCTGCCCAGAGCAGAATTTCCCACTCTGGTCTGCCACCCTGATGGCAGCACTGTTCTGAGCCTCTTATCCTCTGAGAGGCAGAACTGTGCTTTGAGCACTTTCAGGCTAGAGAGACAAGAGCTGACCTGAAGCCCACTAGGACTCCAGACATTGGAGTTATCAGCCACAACCTGCATTAACAACTGTGTTTACTACTTTCATGAAGATAAAAGCTGAACTTTAAAATTTTAGCAAGGAACTGGGGCTTTGAAAATTGATACTATAAGTTTTAAAAAACATTTTGTTTTAAAATAATTTCAAAATTATATAAGAGCTACACGAATAAGACAAAAAATTTCACATAAAACCTTCATTCAAATTCATCAACTTTTAATACTTTTCCACGTTTTGCTTTATCATTTTTTTCCTGAAGCAGTTGAGAATAATTTCAAATATCATTCCCCCTTACTGCTGTATATTTCAGTTAGGAAAACGATATTATATAACATCAGTACAACTATCAAGTTTGCAAACGTAACATGGATAGGTTATTACCCAATGTCCAGTCCATTTTTCAGGTTTTGTCAATTGTCTCAGTAATGTTCATTATAGCAGGCTTGCCTCACCCACCTTATCTAATCTGGGATCATACATTGCATTCAGTCATGTCCCCTTAGTTTCCTTTAATGTGGAACAGTTCCTTTTCTTTGTTTTTCATGATATTGACTTTTTTGAAGAGTATAGATGAGCTGTTCTGTAGAGAGTGCCTCAGTTTGGATTTGTTTGATGTTTGTTGTTAGATTCAGGTTATGAATTTTTTTACAGGAATACCACAGAAGTGATATTGTATCCTTTTTCACTGCATCACATTAGGAGGTATGTGATGTCAGTTTGTGCCATTATTGGTGATGTTAACTTTGATCACTTGGCTAAAGCATCTGCCACATTTTCCATCAAAAAGTTATCATTTTTCCCTTGTAATTATTAAGTAATCTATGAGAAAATATTTTGAGTCCATATAAATATCTTATTCTTCCTCAGATTTCACCTAATAATTTTGGCATCCATTTATGTTTATGTGTGGGGTTTTTTTGCCTGAATCAATTACAAAATGTTTGCAAAATACATTGCAAACTTGAAAATGAATCAATAGAAATGATAGAGCTGCTAAATACAGAAATTTATGAGGGAAATAGATGGGTTAAAAGCAGATTAGATACAACTAAACTGAGAAAAATTGAAAATATCCAGAATAAAGCACAGAGAGATGGCAAGATGGAAAATGCTAAAGAGGAGAAAAGAGAGAAAATGAGGAGGTCTAAGCTACACTTAATTAAATCTAGTAGAAGATAAAGAAGGGGGACTCAGGCAGTATTGAAAGTGATAATGACTTAGAGTTTTCCAGAACTAAATAAAGGTATTAATATTCAATGAAATGAAACTCAAGCAGGATAAGTAAAAATGAATCAAAATCTAGATATATCAGAGTAAAATTGCAGAAAATAAAATCAAAGTGAAAGTACCCAAAGTATCCATTTAAAAGAAAGACAGTCATGGGTGCATCAGTAAGATGGACAATGACATACCAAGAGTGACAATGGTAGTCAGAAACCAGTGGCAAGATAATTTCAGTGTGCTAAAAGAAAATAACTAAGTACCAATCAAGAATTCTCTACACAACAAAAAGATCCTTCAGAATTAAAACACAATAGACATTTAAAGACAAATCAAAATGGAGAGTTTGCTCCAAATCTACATTTTAAAGAAAACTTACAGTTTTTTCTTTAGGCTGAAGGAAAATTATCCCAGAAGGAAACACAAAGATGCAACTAGGAATGAAAAGCAAAGAATATAGGTTAATTTTAAATGACTGTGTAAAGCAAAAATATTAGCTTGTGGGTTTAAAATATATTCATAATTTAAATAAATAATCTAATGGTTTCATTGGTGACCTCCAAAAAGATATGTTCATATCCTAAACCTAAGAACCTGTAAATGTTACGTATTTGAAAAAAGCCTTTGCAGGTGTAATTAAAGACCTTGAGATGCGGTTATCTTGGATTATCTGAGTAGACTCTAAATCCAATGAAAGTGTTCTTATTAGAGACACAGGCAGATGAGGAGGAAGCAACATGACCATATAGTCAGAGATTGGAGTGATGTGGCCACAAGCCGAGGAATGCCTGAAGCTCCCAGAAGCTGGAAAAGACAAGGAAAAAGAAAAAAGACAGATTGTCTTCTGGAGCCTTTGGAGTGAGCACGGATTTGATTGTGGATGTCTAGCTTCCAGACCTGTGAGAGAATGAATTTCTGGTTGTCTTTTTCTTTTTTTAATGAAAGCTTTTACCTTTAATTCTTTTCAAATACTTAAGATACAGACATTCCATCCATAACAAGGTTAAGTGACTTGTACATGTACATGTTTTATGTAAGACAGAAGCACAACCAAGGCTAACATCTGACCCAGTAACTAGCATCACTGAGAGAGCTCAGATGAAGTTCACCAAAACCTTGAAGACTTATTACTTTTTGTAGAATGAATGACCCTACAGAAAAGAGAAAAGAGATATAAAGGATAAAATGAGGTGGTCCTATATTCAATAAAATGTAGGAGAAGACAAAAAAGGGGACAGAGGCAATATTTAAAGTGATATATATATAATTCATATCTTCAAAAAATGAAGTCATGAAAAGGAGGTCTGTTTTTTCTGGGACCTCAACTGTCACTCTCAATAGTCAGTTGTGGGTTGCTTTCTTTGTTTTGTTTCGGCATATTCTGGATTTGAACATCAGATTCATCTATCTTTAATCTGAGTGTCCAGATCGGGGCAATTTTTATAGGTTTACAACATAGTGACTCACAATAGTAAAAGGTTATACTCAATTTAGTTATTATAAAATATGACTAGGTTCCCTGTGATGTAAAATATATTCTTGTAGCTTATTTATTTTATACATAGTAGTTGGTACCTCTGAATTCTCTACCTCTACCTGGCCCCTCCCCACTTCCCACTCCCAACTGGTAACCACTAGCTTGTTCTATATATCTGCAAGTCTGTTTCTTTTCTGTTATATTCACTAGTTTGTTTTATTTTTTAGATTCCACATATGTGATATCATATAGTATGTCTTTTTCTAACTTATTTAGCTTAGCATAATACCCTCCAAGTCCACCCTTGTTGCTACAAATGGCAAAATTTCATTCTTTTTTATGGCTGAGTCATATTCCATTGTATATATATTTTCTTTATCCATTCATCTATTAACGGACACTTTCTTCCATATCTTGGCAGTTGTAAATAATGCTGCTATGAATATTGGGGTGCGTATATCTTTAGAATTAGTGTTTTATGGTGGGGTTTTTTTTGGATATATATGCAGGAGTGGAATAGTTGAGTCATATGGTAGTCCTATTTTTAGTCTTTTAAGAAACCTCCATACTGTTTTCCACATTGGCTGCACCAGTTTACATTCCCACTGACAATGTGCGAGGGTTCCCATTTCTCCACATCCTTGCCAACATTTATGATTTGTGTTCTTTTTGATAACCCTTCTGACAGGCGTGAGGTGATATCTCATGTTTTTTAAAATTGAAGTATAGTTGGTTTACAATACTGTGTTAGTTTCAGGTGTATAGCAAAGTGAGTCACTTATATATATACTTTTTCAGATTATTTTCCGTTATAGGTTATTACAAGATATTGTATATAGTTCCCTATGCTATATAGTAAATCCTTGTTGCTTATCTATTTAATGTATAGTATATAGTTTGTATCTGTTAATCCCATACTCCTAATTTCCCTCCCCTATTGCCTTTTATCTTTGGTAAATATAACTTTGTTTTCTATGTCTGTGAGTTGTTTCTCTTTTGTATGTAGATTCATTTGTATTATTTTTTAGATTCTACGTATAAGTGATATCATATATTATTTGTCTTTCTCTGTCAGACTTATTTCACTTAATATGATATTCTCTAGGTCCATCCATGTTGCTGCAAATGTCAATATTTCATTTCTTTCTGTGGCTGAGCAATATTCCATTGTGTGTGTGTGTGTGTGTGTGTGTGTGTGTATAAATGACACATTATCCATTCATCAGTTGATGGGTACTTGGGTTGTTTCCATGTCTTGGCTATTGGAAATAGTGCTGCTATGAACATTGGGGTGCATGTCTTTTAAAATTAGAGTTTACATCTTTTCAGGATATATGCCCAGGAGTGAGATTGCTGCATCATATAGTAGCTCTGTTTTTAGTTTCTTAAGGAACTTCATACTGTTCTCCACAGTGGTTTTACCAATTTACATTCCCACTAATAGTGTAGGAGGGTTCCATTTTCACCACACCCTCTCCAGCATTTATTATTAGTAGAATTTTTAATGATAGCCATTCTGACCACTGTGAGGTGTTACCTCAGTGTAGTTTTGATTTGTATTTCTCTAATAATTAGTGATGTTGAGCATCTTTTCATGTGCCTATTGGCCATCTGTATGTCTTCTTTGGAGAAATGTCTACTTAGGTCTTTTGCCCATTTAAAAAAAATGTTTATTTATTTATTTATTTTGGCTGTGCTGGGTCTTAGTTGCAGCACACAGGATCTTTAGTTGTGGCATGCAGACTTCTTAGTGTGGCATGCAGACTCTTAGTTGAGGCATACATGTGGGATCTAGTTCGCTGACCAGGGATCAAACCCGGTCTAACCCTGGTTGGGGAGCCAGGGATTGACTGGGGTCTGCTTGCATTGGGAGCGCAGAGTCTCACCCACTGGACCACCAGGGAAGTCCCTTCTGCCCATTTTTTGATTGTGTTGTTTGGTTTTTTGATATTGAATTCTATGAGCTGTTTCTGTATTTTGGATATTAATCCCTTATCCATCACATCATTTTGTAAATATTTTCTCCCATTCAGTAGGTTGTCTTTTCATTTTGCTGATTGTTTCCTTTGCTATGCAAAATCTTTTAAGTTTGATTAGATCTCATTTGTATCTTTTTGCTTATATTTCTTTTGCCTTGGGAGACTGATCTAAAAAAAGTATTGCTTTGATTTATGTCAGAGGATGTTTTACCTAAGTTCTCTTCTAGGAGTTTTATAGTGTCATGTCTTAAATGTAGGTCTTTAAACCATTTTGAGTTTATTTTTGTGTATGATATGAGGGAGTGTTCTAATTTCATTGATATATGTGTAGCTGTCCAGCTTTCCCAACACCACTTGTTGAAGAGACTGTCTTTTCTCCATTGTATATTCTTGCCTCCTTTGTCATAGATTAATTGAATGTAGTTGTGTGGGTTTATTTTTGAGCTCTCTATTATGTTCCATTGGTCTATATGTCTGTTTCTGTGCCAGTACCACACTGTTTTGATTACTGTAGTTTTGTAGTATTGTCTGAAGTGTGGAAGGGTTCTGCCTCCAGCTTTGTTCTTTTTCCAGAGGATTGCTTTGGCAATTCTCAGTATTTTGAGGTTCTATATAAATTTTAGGATTATTTGTTCTAGTTCTGTCAAAAATGTCATGGGTATATTGGTAGGGATTACATTAAATCTGTAGATTGCTTTGGGTAGTATGGCCATTTCAACAATATTAATTCTTCCAATCCAAGATCATGGAATATCTTTCCATTTCTTGAATCATCTTCAGTATCCTTTATCAGTGTTTTATAGTTTTCAGCATATAGATATTTAACCTCCTTGGTTAACTTTATTCCTAGGTGTTTTATTTTTTTAACATGATTTTAAACAGGATTTTTTTTTTTTTTACTTTCTCTTTCTGATATCTCATTGTTAGTGTAAAGAAATGCTACAGATTTCTGTATATTAATCTTATATCCTGCTACCTTGCTGAATTCATTTATTAGCTCTAATAGTTTTTGTGTGGAGACCTTAGGGTTCTCTGTATAGAGTATTATGTCATCTGCAAATAGTGACAGTTTTACCTCGTCCCTTCTAAATTGGATACCTTTTATTTCTTTTTCTTGTCTAATTGCTGTGACTAGGACTTCTATTACTATGTTGAATAGAAGTGGTGAGAGTGGGCATCCTTGTCTTGTTCCTGAACTTAGCAGGAAGGCTTTCAGCTTTTCACTGTTGAATATTATGTTGGCTATGGGTTTGTCATAAATGGCATTTATTATGTTGAGATATGGTCCCTCCATATCCACTTTGGTGAGAGTTTTTATCATGAATGATTATTGAATTTTATCAAATGCTTTTTCTTCACCTATCGAGATAATCATGTGGTTTTTGTCTTTATTTTTGTTAATGTGGTGTATCACATTAGTTGATTTGTGTGTTTTGAACTGTCCTTGTGGCCCTGGAATGAATCCAACTTGATCATGATGTATGATCCTTTTAATGTGTTGTTGGATTCTGTTTGCTAGTATTTTGTTGAGGATTTTTGCATCTATATTCATCAAAGATATTGGCCTCTAATTTTCCTTTTTTGTAGCGTCTTTGTCTGGTTTTGGTATCAGGGTGATGGTGGCTTCTTAGAAAGAAGTTGGGAGTGTTCCCTCCTCTTCAATTATTTGGATAGTTTGAGAAGGATAGGTGTAAGTTCTTTTTATGTTTGGTAGAATTCCCCAGTGACGCCATCCAGTCCTGGACTTTTGTTTGCAGGGAACTTTAAACATTATTATTACAGATTCTATTTCACTTCTACTGTTCAGTCTGTTCAATTTATCTGTTTGTTCTTGACTCAGTTTTGTCAGGCTGTATGTTTCTAGAAACTTGTCCTTTTCTTCTAGGTGTCCAATTTGTTGGCATATAACTGTTCATAGTTGTCTCTTAATGATTTTTTGTATTTCTGCAGTATCAGTTATGTCTCCTTATTCATTTCTCATTTTGTTTATTTGGGTCCTCTCTTTTTTCTTCTTGGTGAGTCTGGCTACAGGTTTCTTGATTTTATCTATCTTTTAAAAAAACAGTTCTTGGTTTTACTGATTTTTTTCTATTGGTTTTTAAATTTCTATTTTACTTGTTTTCTCTCTGATCTTTATTATTTCCTTCCCTCTACTGACTTTGGCTTTTGTTTTTTTCTTCTTATTCTAATTCTTTTAGGTGGTAGGTTAGGTTGTTTATTTAAAATGTTTCTTGTCCTTGAGGAAGGTCTGTATCACTATAAACTTCCCTCTTAGAACTGCTTTTACTGCCTCCTGTAGATTTTTTAAGGTTGTGTTTTCATTGTCATAGTCTTGATGTTTTCTGTTTTCCTCTTTGATTTCATTGTTGACCCACTGGTTTTTTAGTAGCATGTTGTTTAGTCTCCATGTATTTACTCTTTTCCTGTTTTTCTTTCTGTGGTTGATTTCTAGTTTCATACCCTTGTGGTCAGAAAAGATGCTTGAAATAATTTCTACCTTCTTAAATTTGTTGAGGCTTGTTTTGTGACCTAGTATGTGGTCTATCCTAGAGAATGTTCAATGCACACTTGAATAGAATATGTATTCTGGGTTTTTTTCTTTTAGATGTAGTGTCCTGTAGATATCAGTTAAATCAACTGGTCTGTTGTGTCATGTAGAACTTCTGTTGCTTTATTGATTTTCTGTCTGGATGATCTGTCTGTTGATGTCAGTGAAGTGTTAACTCTCCTACTATTATTGTACTCATTTCTTCGTTTATCTCTGTTAGTATCTGTTTTATATATTTAGGTGCTCCTATATTGGGTGCATATATGAAAATGAGTGTCATATCCTCTTCTTGTATTTATCCCTTTATTATTATTATAATGTCCCTCTATGTTTTTCTTTATGGACGTTGTTTCAAAGTCTCTTGTCTGAAGTAAGTATTGCTAACCCCTGTCTTGTTATTTTGATTTGCATGAAATACCTTTTATCATCCGCTCAATTTCGGCCTATGTGTGTTTCACCCTGAAGTAAATCTCTTGTAGACGGCATATTGTAGGTTCTTGTTTTTCTTATCCAGTCTGCCACTGTATGTCTTTTGACTGGAGCATGTAGTCCATTGATATTTAAAGTAATTACTGATAGATATGTATTTATTGCCATTTAAAACCTTGCTTTCCAGTTGATTTTGCAGTTCTTCTTTATTTATTTCTTCTTATTTTTGTTTTTTATTTTGTAGTTTGATGGTTTTCTTTTGTATTATGCTTGAGTTCTTTTCTTTTTATTTTTGTGTGAATCTACTGTATGTTTTAGATTTGTGGTCACCCTGGTTTTCTAGTATGTTGACCCATAACTACATCTATTTGTTTTAAACTGATAGTCAAAGAAGTTCAAATACATTTTGAAAGATCTACATTTTTATACTCCCCTCTCCCACATTTTGTGATTCTGATGTCCTATTTTACATCTTCATGTTTATCCTTTTGCTGTTATTTAGAGTTACAATCACTTTTACAAAAATTTTTTGATTGTTTTTAGTCTATGTACTGGCTTATTTAAGTGATCTTCAATCCTTTTATATATTTGCCTTTTCTATTGTGATTTTCCCTTTCCTATAGATTCTTGCTTCTTTTCTATTTAGAGAAGACCCTTAAATATTTCTTTAGGGTAGGCCTAGTATTGCTGTATTCTTTAGTTTTTTCTTGTCTGAGAAATTCTTTCTTCCTCCTTCTGTTCTAAATGATAATCTTGCAGGGTAGAGTATCTAAGTTGCAAGTTTTTCCCTTTCAGAATTATGAATATATCATACCACTTCCTTCTGGCCCACAGTTTCTGCAGAGAAATCAGCTGATATCCTTAATGGGGGTTCCCTTGTAACTGACTCTTTGTTTTTCTCTTGCTGGCTTTAGAATCCTCTCTTTATTTTTAATTTTTGCCATTTTAATTATAATATGTCTTGGTCTGGATCTGTTTGGGTTCATCTTGTTTGGACCCTCTGTGCTTCCCATATCTGGATATCTGTTTCCTTCTTTAGGTTTGGGAAGTTTTCAGCCAGAATTTCTTCAAATACATTTTTGATCCCCTTCTCTCTCTCTTCTCCTTCTGGAACCCCTATTATGTGTAGTTTGGTATGCTTTGAATGATCGCATATATCTCATATGTTGCTTTCATTTGGTTTTTATTTGTCTTTCTATCTGCTGTTCTGATTGGGTGATTCCCATTATTCTATCTTCTAGATCACTTATTCCTTCTTCTGCATTATTTAGTCTGCTATTCATTGCTTTTATATTGTTTTTTATGTTGGCAATTGAGTTATCTTATTTTGATTGGTTCCTCTTTATAGTTTCTAGTTCCTTGTTACAGTGATCTGCATTTCTATTAATAATCTTTCTTAATTCCTTTAGCACGATTATTACCTCCTTTTTGAACTCAGGGTCTAGTAGACTGGTGAGGTCTGTTTCATTATTTGTTCTTTCATGGGATTTTTCTTGTTCTTTTAATTGGGAGTAGTTCCTCTTCTTTTTCATTTTACTTAACTTTCTCTGTCTCTGAATTTAGGAGAAACAGTTATCTACTGTGGTCTTGAATGGGTATTTTTATGTGGGAGCATCTGTGTGTAGACTGTGTGAGTCCAATATTTTTGTCGTGAGGACTGGTTTTTGCATGGATGCTAGCCACATCTTTCCTCAGAGTGTGTTGGCCGTTATCCTTTTTATAGGGGGTGGGATTTGTGTTGTGGGGTCCAGAGCCTCCCCTGGATTTGGGGTGGGGCCTCCTCTTTTTTCCATAGCTGTAACAGCCCTGTCAGGGGTAGGGTCCACTCCTCAGTTGTTGGAGTAGAAGCCTTGAGGGTCGTATTCGATAAGGTCCGTTGCCCTTGAGTGTGTGCCCTGCCCCAAAGGAGGTGACCACCAAGGCATGTAAAGCCCATGCGGTCACAGCAAACCTATGTCCCACTGGTGCAGGCATCCATGATTCTGACCAGAATCAACCCAAGGTCACAACCCTTTCTCTGTTGCATTTGTACCAGACTTCGTGCTAGGCTATGGTGTGGAGTGGGCTGGTGCTGGGGGCCAAGGCACTGTGGCTGCGGGAATCGAGGTGGTTGTTCTGCCACCTGCAACCTGGGCTGCCTCTGCAGCAGGCCTCTCCCAGGGCCTATCTGCCCCAGAGCCGGCTCTAAGCTTCTGTGTGGGGTGAATGGAGCTGGAGCACTACTGCCAAGAAACAACTGCTGCCTACTCCTCCCCAGGGGCTCTCCACCCGAGACATTCGTTTCTGTGGCACCACCCAGTGTGCATGCCAACAAAGTCCACTATGGCCAGACCCACCCCCCCCATCAGTGTGCTGATAATCACCTCCAAGGTTCTGCCTGGACTACACCCAAGGCCCTCCGGGCTGTCTCCGCACAGCTAGACCAAGTCCTCTCCCAGGGTCCATGCATCTGAGATTCAGCACCCAGCTGCTGCATGTACTAGCAGCCCTCCCAGCACATGATTTGGTCAGGGAAGTGTGACAAGGCAGCAGCCATCAGCCCTGGTCCTTCTCCATCCTAATTGCTAGCAAGCCAGCATAAGCACAGTCCTTGCAAACAGAATCTAAGCCCCTTCAGCCCTCTGTCTGTCCCAGTAGACCTCTCAGCAGGCAAGAAGCCTTCCCAGGGCCAGGGCCAGCTCATGTGGACATTCCCTCCATCACAGATCACTCCCAGGGGCACCAGTCCCATCCTGACGCCTTTCTTTTTTTTTCTTTCCCCCTATCCTACCTGGTTACATGGAGATCTTTCTTGCAGCTTTAGTTCTATAAGAGATCTTCTGGCAGTTTCCTGTTGGTTTTCTGTGAAAATTGTTTCATATTTAGATGTATTTTCTTTCTTTTTTAAAAAATTAATTAATTTATTTATTTTTGGCTGTGTTGAGTCTTCATTGCTGCACACGGGCTTTCTCTAGTTGTGGTGAGCAGGGGCTACTCTTTGTTGCAGTGCGTGGGCTTCTTATTGTGGTGGCTTCTCTTGCTGTGGAGCACAGGCTCTAGGCACGTGGGCTTCAGGAGTTGTGGCACGCGGGCTCAGTATATGTATACAATGGAATATTACTCAGCCATAAAAAAGGATGAAATAATGCCATTTGCAACAACATGGGTGGACCTAGAGATTATCATACTAAGTGAAGTAAGGCAGACAAAGACAAATATCGTATTGCTTATATAAGTGATATACTAAAAAAGTATACAAATGAACTTACAAAACAGAAACTAACTCACAGACTTAGAAAACAAATTTATGGTTACCAAAGGGGAAAGGTGCGGGGTGGATAAATTAGGAGTTTGGGATTAACATATACACACTACTCCATATAAAATAGATAATCAATAAAGACCTACTGTAGAGCACAGGGAACTCTACTCAATACTCTATAATAACCTATATGGGAAAAGGATCTGAAAAAGAATAGATATATGTATATGTATAACTAAATCACTTTGCTGTGCACCTGAAACTAACACAACATTGTAAATCAACTATAATATAAAATAAAAATCTAAAAATAAATATATATACAAACAAAAATACCTACCTTAAAAAAAGAATTAGGGGGCTTCCCTGGTGGCGCAGTGGTTGAGAGTCCACCTACCGATGTAGGGGACACGGGTTCATGCCCTGGTCCGGGAGGATCCCACATGCCTCGGAGCGGCTGGGCCCGTGGGCCATGGCCGCTGGGCCTGCGCGTCCAGAGCCTGTGCTCCGCAGCGGGAGAGGCCACAACAGTGAGAGGCCTGCGTACTGCAAAAAAATATATATGTATATTAGGAGTATCAAGATCACATTGTACAGGGCTTCCCTGGTGGCGCAGTGCTTGAGAGTCCGCCTGCCGATGCAGGAGACGCGGGTTCGTGCCCCGTTTCGGGAAGATCCCACATGCCGCGGAGCGGCTGGGCCCGTGAGCCATGGCCACTGAGCCTGCGCGTCCGGAGCCTGTGCTCCGCAAATGGGAGAGGCCACAACAGTGAGAGGCCCGCATAACGCAAGGAAAAAAAAAAAAAAAAAAAAAAAAAAAAATCACATTGTACAAAAGAGAGCATGTGGGATGAGAGATATTGTTTGACGCTGTCTTTGTAAAATACAGTCTACTACACCCTGATTGCACTGTTTTTCCTTGGCTTGGTAATTTTCTCCATCCCCTAAAAGGACAAAACTTTCTTTCTACCTCCCTACCTTCTTTTCTTCCCTTTCTTTTTTCAGAAGTGAACCCTGTGTGTTTAGCAAGCTTCTGAATAAGTGAAACTTTAAAAAAGAAGGTTTGTTTCTAGTGATTACAGCCAAAATCTAGGTACTCAGAACTAGTAACTAAACAGAAGATTGAAGATGTAGGTACTGGGTCTTTTCTGGGCTAGACAGGGTACTCCAAAACAGTTCTGTAACTCTAGTCTCTTCCCTGGCAGATAAAGAATCCTGTGAACAAGCTTCTGAAGTCAGTGAAGCACAAACTACAGATAGTGATGAGATAGTAACACCTGTATCTCAGAAATGTCCTAAGGCAGTAAGTATACTGGGGTAATCATTGTGCGTGAGCCAAAATTGTAAGTAATGACAGTGTGCTTAATGGCCATGTGTGTGACGTTCAAATCCAGTTTCATTTAATGAACCAGATAGGAAATTCAAGTTATTTAATTAAATTTATGTTGCAAGTGAATGGAAGTCAGTACAGGCAGATGAAAGGATCATTTTCTTGATTTGGTATAAATAAGGACTGACTTCAACACTTCTCTCTCCCATTTGGATCCCTTACCTGCCTCCTTCATTGTATATGGTGATTCACCCCAGCCTAAGTGATGCCCCTTTCTTTAAATCTACCTAAAGAGAGCAGGTTTACTTTGGGAGGTGGAGGCTGGAAGGATTCTTTGTGGGAGGGCTCAAAGGGATCATTCAGTTTCTGAAGGTTTTTACTCAACCTTTAATTACAATTATTTATTAAACATTTCGACCTCAGATCTGTTTTGGAACTAATTGAGGATACACACACACACACACACACACACACACACACACACACACACACATGCAAATCTATGAATAAATATCCACAGATATATTCACAGTCATTGTATTGGAATACTGTGGGGTTTTAAATGAGGTAGAAAACGATCACTTTCGAGCTGCTAGAATGCTCCCTGGTACATTTGTAGGCACTCAATAAATATTTGTTGAATGAGTGGCTGAATGAAAGATTAAAATCTAACTGAGGATTATGAGCTTAATTAGAAACAGTAAAGAAAAGCATAGGGTTTATTTTCTGAACTTTTATCTGTTATATCTTTTTTAGACATTATATAATTAATATCTTGAGAAATGTTTGTAAGACAGATCAGAGCCATAGAATTAGAACTAGACAGTAACACCTTAGAGATCATAAAGGTGAAGAAAACCAGGTGATATGTCCAGCATTGTAGCAGTAGTTACTGAAAGAACTGGTACTTGAGTTAAGGTTTCTAAACCGTGCACATCTCAGATCAACCCAAAAAGCAGTAAGCTGGTCAGCAAATTTTGGAACTACAAGTCAGACAGATGAAGTTAAAAATATTACCCTAAATTAAAGGCTCTTAAATAAGATCTCCTGTTAGAAAACTTTTGTGTACCTAAAAATGTTGCTGGATAAACTAAATATGAAAACTGATCCCACTTAGTAAAAATTAGTGTTGTTATCAAATTAAACTTACAACACAGACACACATATACTTGATAGCAGAAAAGCTTTATCAAAAGTCCAGACTGTTGTTCAACTTGTCCAAAAGAATTTGGGCAAGGAACACAGAATACAAAGGAGGAAAAACATGCAGGCTGAGGAGCAAAGAGAACAAAGAAGCAGGGGAATTTCCTGGCAGTCCGGTGGTAGGACTTGGCACTTTCACTGCCATGGCCGGATTCAATCCCTGGTCAGGGAACTAAGATGGCGCAAGCTGTGTGCCACGGCCAAAATAAATAAATAAAAATTTTAAAAAAGCAGGCTGAAGTGAAAGTTACACACTCAAAGAAGAGTGCAGGGCATCCTCACAAGTGCGGAGCGTACCACAAAGTTTTTTGATCCCCCTTTTATCTTATTTTCTTAGCCCTTTGAATGGGCGGGGTCTTTTTGATTAGGGGTGGAATATTCATTGAGAGGACGGTTGAGGTGTGGCCTAGATTGCACTTGGTTGCATCAGCTCCCAGGCTTATGCCTTTGTCTCCTGGAGTCACTGTACATGTGCTCTAAGAACTGTTTTCCCTTAAAACAGGGGGAGGTCATACAGGGGAAGGTCATACAGGGTCATTGGCAATCTGCATTTTTATTGGGCATGCGCCATGGTTTTCATGGTCAGTGTTTCTTGTTCAGATGCTACAAAGTTTCTTTTTTAGATGCCATTTCTCCATGTGTCATGGTCTCATTAAGTGCAAAACAAGGAGGTGTATAGGCTGTCCTTGGGCCCAGCCCTGTCTTTCCTGCCTCATACTCAATCCTTTTTGTATTTCAAAATAGCTGGGCACGAAAGATGGAAGGAGTTGAAGGTCCAGAGGCAGTACGTGAGCTCTGTCCCTTTTGTGCCTGGAGTCAGCCAGGGTAAAGGAGGAGGCAAGAGAGTGTAGTGTTTAGGAGCATGGAAATGTGTTTCAGACAGAAGTGGTTTAGATCCAGTCTCTGCTATTAATATCTATGCCGCTTTGGGGAAGTTATTGAAACTCTATTAGACTCTGTTTCCTCATCTGTAAAGTGGTGATTTTTTTTTTCTTGAAGTATAGTTTATTTACAATGCTTCAGGTGTACAGCAAAGTGATTCAGTTATATATATTCTTTTTTCAGATTCTTTTCTATTAGAGGTTATTACAAGATATTGAATATAGTTCCCTGTGCTATGCAGTAGGTCCTTATTGTTTATCTATTTTATATATAGTAGTTTGTATCTGCTAATCCCATACTCCTTAATTTATCCCTCTCCCGCTTTCCCCTTTGGTAACCCTAGGTTTGTTTTCTATGTCTTTGAGTCTATTTCTGTTTTGTAAATAAGTTCATTTGTATCATATTTTAGATTCCATATATGTGATACCATATGATATTTGTATGTCTGTCTGATTTCACTTAGTATGATAATCTCTATATTCATCCATATTGCTGCAAATGGCATTATTTCATTCTTTTTATGGCTAATATTCCATTGTGCATATATACCACATCTTTATCTATTCATCTGTCAATGGACATTTAGGACACTTCCATGTCTTGGCTATTGTAAATAGTGGTGCTGTGAACAATGGGGTTGTAAAGTGGTAATATTAAGTATGCCCACCTTATAGCCATGTGGCAAGATTTAAATAAGGTAATGTGTGATAAAGGTTTAATACAGTACTTGAGACAAATTAAGCACCAGATTATAGTGATGATGATGTTGATGGTGGCAGCAGTCTGTCTTCTCTGAAATACGCTAGTTCTTTTATTTTTTTTTAATTTATTTATTTTTGGCTGCGTTGGGTCTTCATTGCTGTGCACAGGCTTTCCCTAGTGGCGAGTGGGGGCTACTCTTCATTGTGGTGCACGGGCTTCTCATTGTGGTGGCTTCTCTTGTTGCAGAGCATGGACTCCAGGGCGCTCGGGCTTCAGTTGTTGTGGCACACAGACTCAGTAGTTGTGGCTCGCGGGCTCTAGAGCACAGGCTCAGTAGTGGAGCATGGGCTTAGTTGCTCCGCGGCATGTGGGATCTTCCCGACCAGGGCTTGAACCCCTGTCTCCTGCATTGGCAGGCGGATTCTTAACCACTGCGCCACCAGGGAAGCCCATGAAATATGCTAGTTCTTAAATGCAAGCTTCTATGATCTGGTAGTGGCCCCTACAAGGAAGAACTAGGCCCTAAGGGGAGAGGATTGAGGCAGAGGGGTGTCATTTCCCTTCTACCTGCCAGGTCAGTTGAATAGGTTGAACAGTATGACTTAAGGAAGACCTTTATGAAATGTCTTTCTCTTGTACTGCTAAAGAAGCAAAACAATCATAGTACATTTTGGTCTTTAACTCCTTGTCTTTTAGTCCAGAATTACAACAGTTCCTGTATCATGGGATATGTATAGGACTGTTCTGCAGGAGGCTCTGTTAATTAGCACAAGGTTCCTAAAGGCCTTCTGTACTTCCAAGAATCCCCAGAAAATGATCTCAACCCAAACCATATGGTTTCCTCCAGATGAAGTTCCATTCCTGGTCTCAGGAATCAATCTCCCACTCTGAGTGGACCATATAACTTTTCCCTCCCCCCTCTTAACAGCTCCTAATGAGAAGGGAGCAATCATTTCCATTGCTCTGTGGCTTCAGGTTACTGTCTTTTAGCCATAGTGTATATCAAGGACCTCAAAGTTTATTCTTTTTTCTTATACTCTTAATTTCAGGGGTTGAAAATGTCTTGACCCCTTATGTATGCTAATTAGTTTTAGGAAATCTGCCCTCTCCCCACCCCCAAATTATCTAGCACACCTGAATAAGCCAAAGTGAGCTGTCTGTCTGGCACTAATGCTGCATAACTAACTGCTGTTAGGGGCTCTGCTAGCAATGAGTTAATATATATTTCAGTTGTTAGTATGGTTAATATTACTAATTATATATATGTGTGTGTATATATATAAATATAAATATATATATATATATATTTGCTGTTCAGTCCCAATAAGTTTATATAATGGAACCAGCTCACGTAAAGTATTCTGCATCAAAGAAAAATATTAGATTGAACCATATCTTAGTCAATTCAGGCTTCTATAATGAAGTACCACAGACTGGGTGGCTTATAAACAACAGAAATTTACTTCTTTTGGTCCGATTCTGGTGAGGGCCTCCTTCTAGGTTGCAGACTGCCAATTTCTCATTGTGTCCTCATGTGCCAGAAAGAGAGCAAGCCAGCTCTCTGGCCTCTTATAAGGGCACTAATCCCATTCACAAGGGCTCCACCCTCATGACCTAATTACCTCCCAAAGGCCCCACCTCCAAATACCATCACATTGGGATTAGGGTTTCAACATATAAAATTTGAGGAGTACACAAATATTCAGTCCATAACAAGCCATATGAAATTATCACTTTTATAGATTAAAAATGATGGAATATTGTCAATTTCATATGGTTCTAATAGGAATGAATAAAGCCTCCATGTGTACCTTGCTCAAATTTTAATTTTATTCATCCTCCTAATTCACCTTTGTTATCAGAGTAAACTTGATATGGATTTCTGATCATTTGTCCCAGGATTAGTTGCAAGTAAGGTAAGAATACATTTTTCTTTTATAAACTAGAATATTATAGATAGAGCTAAATCTCTATTGACCATTACCTATAATCCCTGCTGCCTCACCCCCACCCCGCCACCCCAAAAAAACCATTGTTTTGAATTTTGAGGTACATCTTTTCAGATCATAAAAAAAACTTTAACATTCATATTGTTTTGTATTAGTCTTTTTTGCTTTAAATAAACGACATTAAACTGTATATGAACTGTACATATTATTCTTTTAAAAAGCTTTTTATTTTGAAATAAGTACAGATTTGTAAACAGTTGCAAAAAATGTATGGAGAGGTACCATGTACTCTTCACCCAGTTTCACCCATTTTTCAAAACATTTTTGGTCTGTATTTTTTCTTTTTTAAAAAATTGAGGTATAGTTGTGCAATATTCGGGTGTACAACAGTGATTCACAATTTTTAAAAGGTATACTCCATTTATAGCTATTATAAAATATTAGCTGTATTCCCTGGGTTGTACAATATATCCTTGTAGCTTATTTATTTTAGTAGTAGTTTGCACCTCTTAATCCCCTACCCCTATCTTGCCCCTCCCTGCTTCCCTCTCCCCACTGGTAACCACTAGTTCTCTTTGTCTGTGGGTCTCTTCCTTTTTCGTATATTCACTAGTTTAACTTTTTTTAATATTTTTTTTTACTTGAAGTATAGTTGACTTACAGTGTGTGTTAATTTCTGCTGTACAGCACAGTGACTCAGTTATACATACATATATATATACATTCTTTTTTTATATTCTTTTCCATTATGGTTTATCATAGGATACTGAAGATAGTTTTCTGTGCTATACAGTAGGACTTTGTTGTTTATCCATTCTATATATAATAGCTTACATCTGCTAACCCCAACCTCCCACTCCAGGCCTCCCACAACCCTCTCACCCTTGGCAACCACAAGTCTGTTCTCTATATCTGTGAATCTGTTTCTGTTGCATAGATAGGTTCATCTGTGACATATTTTAGATTCCACATATAAATGATATCATATGGTATTTGTCTTTCTCTTTCTGACTTACTTCACTTAGTATGATAATCTCTAGTTGCATCCATGTTGCTGCAAATGGCATTATTTCATTCTTTTTAATGGCTGAGTAGTATTCCATTGTATATATGTACCACATCTTCTTTATCCATTCATCTGTCAATGGACATTTAGGTTGCTTCTATGTCTTGGCTATTGTGAATAGTGCTGCTATGAACATAAGGGTGCATGTATATTTTTGAATTAGAGTTTTGTCTGGATATATGCCCAGGAATAGGACTGCTGGATCATATGGTAATTCTATTTTTAGTTTTCTGAGGAACCTCCATACTGTTTTCCATAGTGGCTGTTCAAACTTATATTCCCACCAACAGTGTAGAAGGGTTCCCTTTTCTCCACATCCTCTCCAGCATTTGTTATTTGTAGACTTTTTAATGATGGCCGTTCTGACCCGTGTGAGGTGGTACCTCATTGTAATTTTGACTTGCATTTCTCTAATAATTAGAGGTGTTGACCATCTTTTCATGTGCCTATTGGCCATTTGTATTTCTTCTTTGGAGAAATGTCTATTTAGGTCTTCTGCCCATTTTTTGATTGGGTTGTTTTTGTTGTTGTTGTTGTTGAATTGTATGAGCTGTTTGTATATTTTGGAAATTAAGCCCTTGTTGGTCATATTGTTTGCAAATATTTTCTCCCATTCTGTAGATTGTGTTTTTGCTTTGTTTATGGTTTCTTTTGCTGGGCACAGGCTTGTAAGTTTGATTAGGCCCCATTTGTTTATTTTTGTTTTTATTTCTATTGCCTTGGGAGACTGACCTAAGAAAACATTGGTACGATTTATGTCAGAAATGTTTTGCCCATGATCTCTTCTAGGAGTTTTATGATGTCATGTATTATTTTAACTCTTTAAGCCATTTTGAGTTTATTTTTGTGTATGGCGAGAGGGTGTGTTCTAACTTCATTGATTTACATGCAGCTATCCAACTTTCCCAACACCACTTGCTGAAGAGACTTTTTCCTGTTTTATATTCTTGCTGCCTTTGTTGAAGATTAATTGACTGTAGGTGTGTGTTTATTTCTGGGCTCTCTATTCTGTTCCACTGATCCATATGCCTGTTTTTGTGCCAGTACCATGCTGTTTTGATTACTGTAGCTTTGTAGTATTGTCTGAAGTCTGGGAGGTTTATGCCTTCTGCTTTGTTCTTTTTCTTCAGGATTGCTTTGGCAAATCTGAGTCTTTTATGTTTCCATATAAATTTTAGGATTATTCTAGTTCTGTGAAAAATGTCATGGGTAATTTGATAGGGAATGCATTAAATCTGTAGATTGCTTTGGGTAGTATGGCTATTTTAACAATATTAATTATTTTAATCCAAGAGCATGTGATATCTTTCCATTTCTTTGAATCATCTTCAATTTCCTTTATTAATGTTTTATAGTCCTCAGTGTATAAGTCTTTCACCTCCTCAGTAAGGTTTATTCCTAAGTATTTTATTTTTGCAGGTGCTATTTTAAAAGGTATTGCTTTTTTACATTCTCTTTCTGATATTTCATTGTTAGTGTAAGGAAATGCAACTGGTTTCTGAATGTTAATCTTGTATACTGCTATCCTGCTGAATTTGTTTTTCAGTTCTAGTAGTTTTTGTGTGGAGTGTTTAGGGTTTTCTATATATAGTATCATGTCATCTGCATATAATAACAATTTTACCTCTTTCCTTCCAATTCGGATACCTTTTATTTCTTTTTCTTGTCTGATTGCTGTGGTGAGGACATCCAATACTATGGTGAATATAAGAGGTGAGAGTGGGTATCCTTGTCTTTTTCCAGATTTTAGTAGAAAGGCTTTCAGCTTTTCACCATTGAGTATTATATTGGCTGTGTGTTTGTCATAAATAGCTTTTATTATGTTGAGATATGTTCCCTGTATACCCACTTTGGTAAGAGTTTTTATCATGAATGAATGTTGAATTTTGTCAAATGATTGTTCTGTATCTATTGATCATTTGGTTTTTTTCTTTTCTTTTTTTAATGTAGTATGTCACACTGATTGATTTGTGTATGTTGAACCATCCTTGTGAACTTGGGATGAATCCCACTTGGTCATGGTGTATGATCTTTTTTTTTTTTCTTTTTTGCGATACGCGGGCCTCTCACTGCTGCTGCCCCTCCCGTTGCAGAGCACAGGCTCCGGACGCGCAGGTTCAGCGGCCATGGCTCACGGGCCCAGCCGCTCTGCGGCACGCGGGATCCTCCCGGACCAGGGCACGAAGCCGCGTCCCCTGCATCGGCAGGCGGACTCTCAACCACTGCGCCACCAGGGAAGCCCATGGTGTATGATTTTTTATGAGTTATTGGATTTGGTTTGCTAATATTTTGTTGAGAATTTTTGCATCTATATTTATCAAAGATATTGGCCTGTTATTTTCTTTTTTGGTGGTGTCTTTGTCTAGTTTTGGTATCAGGGTGATGGTGGCTTCATAGAATGTCTTTGGGATTCTTTCCCTCCTCTTCAATTTTTTGGAAGAGTTTGAGAAGGATCAGTATAAATTCTTTGCATGTTTGGTAGAATTCGCCTGTGAACCCATCTGGTCCTGGACTGTTGTTTGTAGGGAGTTTTTAAATTATAGAGTCTATTTCACTTCTAATGATCAGTCTGGTCAAATTATCTGTTTCTTCTTGATTCAGTTTTGGTGGGCTGTATATTTCTAAAAACTTATCCATTTCTTCTAGGTTGTTAAATTTGTTGGCATATAATTGTTCATAGTATTCCCTTATGATTTTTTGTATTTCTGCAGTATCAGTTGTTATGTCTCCTTTTTAATTTCTTATTTTGTTTATTTGAGTTCTCTCTCTTTTCTTCTTGATGAGCCTGGCCAGAGGTTTGTCAATCTTGTTTACCCTTTCAAAGAACCAGCTCTTGGTTTTATTGATTTTTTTCTGTTTTTTAATCTCTGTTTTTTTAATTTCCTCTCCAATCTTTATTACTTCCATTCTTCTGCTGACTTTAGGTTTTGTTCTTCTTTTTCTAATTCTTTTAGCTGGTAGGTTAGGTTGGTTATTTGATATTTTTCTTATTTTTTGAGGAAGGCCTGTATCACTATGAACTTCCCTCTAAGAACTGCTTTTGCTGTATCCCATAAATTTTGTATGGTTGTGTTTTCATTGTCATTTGTCTCAAGGTATTTTTTAATTTCCTCTTTGGTTTCATCATTGACCCATTGGTTATTTTAGTAGCATGTTGCTTAATCTCCCTGTAATCATTTTTTTCTCATTTCTTTTTCTGTGGTTGATTTCTAGTTTCATGCCATTGTGGTCTGAAGAGATGCTTGAGATAATTTCTAAACTCTCAGATTTATTGAGGCTTGTTTTGTACCCTAGTATGTGGTCAAACCCAGGGCATGTTCCATGTGTACTTGAAAAGAATGAGTATTCTGGGGCTTCCCTGGTGGCACAGTGGTTAGGAATCTCCCTGCCAATGCAGGGGACACGGGTTCGAGCCCTGGCCTGGGAAGATCCCACATGCCACGGAGCAACTGGGCCAGTGCGCCACAGCTACTGAGCTTGTGCTCTGGAGCCTGCAAGCCACAACTACTGAAGTCCATGCACCTAGAGCCCGTGCTCCACAAGAAGAGAGGCCACTGCAATGAGAAGCCCATGTACCGTAGAGAAGAGTAGCCCCTGCTTGCCGCAACTGGAGAAAGCCTCCATGCAGCAACGCAGCCAAAAATAAATAAAATAAATAATTAAAAAAAGAAAGAATGTGTATTCTGTTTTTTTTTTGTATGTAATGTCCTGAAAATATCAATTGAATTTAACTATTCTATTGTATTATTTAGAATTTCTGTGCCTTATTGATTTTCTGTCTAGAAGATCTGTCCATTGATGTGAGTGGGGTGTTAAAGTCTCCTACTATTATTGTATTCCTGTCAATTTCTCCCTTCATGTCTGTTAGTATTTGTTTTATGTATTTGGTTTCTCTTATATTAGGTGCATATATATTGATGAGTGTAAAGTCCTCTTTTTGTATTGATCCTTTTATCATTATACAATGTCCTTTATCTTTCTTTATGGCCTTTGTTTTGAAGTCTATTTTGTCTGAGTATTGCGACCCCACTTTATTTTCATTTCCATTTGTATGAGACATCTTTTTCCATCCCTTTACTTTCAATCTATGTGTGTCCTTTGCCCAAAAGTGAGTATCTTGTAGGCAGCATATTGTAAGCTCTTGTTTTCTTTTATCCAGTGTGCCACTCTGTGTCTTTTGATTGAAGTTTTTAATCCATTGACATTTAAGGTAATTTTTAAAAATAAATTTATTTATTTTAATTTATTTTGGGTCTTCATTGCTGCATGTGGGGTTTCTCTAGTTGCAGCGAGTGGGGCTACTCTTCGTTGCGGTGCATGGGCTTCTCATTGTGGTGGCTCCTCTTCTTGTGGAACATGGGCTCTAGGCATGCAGGCTTCAGTAGTGGCTTGCAGGCTCTAGAGTGTAGGCTCAGTAGTTGTGGCACACAGGCTTAGTTGCTCTGCAGCATGTGGGATCTTCCTGGACCAGGGCTCAAACCCATGTTCCCTGCATTGACAGGCAGATTCTTAACCACTGTGCCACTAGGGAAGTCCCTAAGGTAACTATTGATAGATATGTATTTATTGCCATTTAAACCTTATTTTCCTGTTGATTTTATACTTCTTCTTTGTACCTTTCTTTTTGTTTTTCCTTTTGTGGTTTGATGGTTTTCCTTTGTATTATACTTATGTTCTCTTCTTTTTGGTTTTTGTGGATCTATTGTATGTTTTTGATCTGTGGTTACCCTGTTTTTCAGGTATGTTAACCCCATCCTGTTTCTACTTGCCTTAGACTCATATAGGCTCAAACACATTCTAGGAACTGAAAAAAAAATCTACATTTTCTTATTTTACTCCCCACATTTTATGATTTTCATGTCCTCTTTTACATTTTCATGTTCATACTTTTGCTGTTCACTGTGGTTATCATCACTTTCACAGAACTTTTTTCATTTTTTTAATATCTGTGTACTGGCTTATTTAAGTGATTTACTTTCCAATTGTTATTTTCTCTTTCCTTTAGATTCTTACTTCTTTTCTATTTAGGGAAGACCTTTCAATATTTCCTTTAGAATAGATTTAGTATTGCTGTATTCTTTTAGTTTCTGTTTGTCTGAGAAATTCTTTATCTCTCCTATTCTGAATGATACTCTTGCTGGGTAGAGTATCCTAGGTTACAGATTTTTCCCCTTCAGAACTTTGAATGTATCTTGCCCCTCCCTTCTGGCCTGCAGCATTTCTATAGAGAAATCAACTGATAGTCTTATGGGGGTTCTCTTGTAAATAACAGTTTGTTTTTCTCTTGCTGCCTTTAGAATCCTCTTTATCTTTAACTTTTGCCATTTTTATAATAATATGTCATGGGACTTCCCTGGTGGTGCTGTGGTTAAGAATCTGCCTGCCAATGCAGGGGACATGGATTCGATCCCTGGTCCAGGAAGATCCCACATGCCGCGGAGCAACTAAGCCTGTGCGCCACAACTACTGAGCCTGCACACCACAACTACTGAAGCCCGCCGCAACTACTGAAGCCCACGTGCCTAGAGCCCATGCTCTGCAACAAGGGAAGCCACCACAATGAGAAGCCTCTGCACTGCAACAAAGAGTAGCCCCCACTCACTGCAGCTAGGAAAGGCCCATGCACAGCAACGAAGACCCAACGCAGGAAAAAAAAAAGTCTTTGTGTAGGTCTGTTTAGGTTTATCTTGTTTGGGACCCTCCATGCTTCCTGTACCTGGATATCTGTTTCCTTGTTTAGGTTTGGGAAGTTTTCAGCCGTAATTTCTTCAAATACATTTTCGATCCGCTTTTCTCTTTCTTCCCCTTCTGGAATTCCTATCATGCGTAGGTTGGCATGCTTTATATTATCCCATAGGTCTTTTCTATTGCTTTCACTTTTTTCATTTGGCTTTCTGTCTGCTGTCCTGATTGAGTGATTTCCATTATTCTATCTTCCAAGTCACTTATTCGTTCTTCTGCATTATCCGTTCTGCTATTTATTGCCTTTAGCTCAGCTTACATCTCAGTCAATGAGTTTTCTGATTTTTCTTGGTTCCTCTTTATAGTTTCTAGTTCCTTCTTATAGTACTCTGCATTTCTGTCAATAGCCTTTCTTAATTCCTTCAGTACCCCTTTTTGAAACCAGTGTCTATTAGATCAAAGAGGTCTGTTTCATTGTTCTTTCAGGGGAATTTTCTTGGTCTTTAAACTGGAGGTGGTTCCTCTGCTTCTTCATTTTACTTGTATTTCTCTTGCTCTGTGAGTTTAGGAGAAACAATTATCTACTGTGGTCTTGGAGGGCTATTCTTATGTGGAAACGTCCCTGTGTAGCTGTGTGGGTTTAATATTTTTGGTGCAAGGGCTGTTTTAATATGGATATCTGTTGCCTCTTCCCTCAGCATGTGCAGGCCATTATCCCCTTGATAGGGGGTGTGCATATGCGGCAGTGCTCAGTCCTAGGGTTCTTGGTGGCAGTGGTGGCTCATGTGCATCCCCAGAGCATGTGATGGGTGCAGGAGCTGCTCGTGACCACTCCTGGAGCTCGTGTAAGTGGTGTCCTACTGCCTGAGAGCACATGCAGGGAAAAAGCCTGCAATGGTGGGTCCCACCCCTCCCCTCGTGCACCCCCCAAACAATGGCACCTGTCCTCTAAGGTGGCCTGGGCTTGCTCCATGAACACCCTCAGTTGCAGTCACACCAGACTCCAGCCCCTTCAGGCTGTTTTCACACAGCCAACCCCAGTCCTCTCTCTGAGTCTGATATCCGAAGCCTGAGCTTCAGCACCCAGCCCCAGTCCGCACCAGCAGATGCACATCTCAGGCTGGGGAGTGCAGGGCGGTGGCACTGACTGTGCAGGTCTCTCTCCATTCTGGCTGCTGAAAACTGGTTGTTGCATTCTCCTCTGAGGCTCTGAAGCTCTGTCCCAGCTGATCTCCCCGCTGGTGAGGGGACTTCCCAGGGTGTGGGAACCTTTCCCTTTTCACAGCTCCCTCCTAAGAGGGAGGTCCCATCCCGATTCCTTTCTCACTTCCTTTTTTTCTTTTTTCTTTTGTCCTACCTGGTTACATGGAGATTTTCTTGCCCTTTCAAAAGTCTGAGGTCTTCTGCCAGCATGCAGTAGACATATTGTGAGAATTATTAATACATGTAGATGTATTTTTAATATATTTGTGGGAGGTGGTGAGCTTCACATCCTACTACTCCACCATCTTGATTGCTGCCCCACTTTTTTTTAATATTTAACATATAAGTGCTATCATACAATATTTGTCTTTGACTTATTTCACTAAGCATAATACTCTCCAATTCCATCCATGTTGTTGCAGATGAAAATTTTTTATTCTTTTTTATGGCTGAGTAATATTCCATTGTGTGTGTGTGTGTGTGTGTGTGTGTGTGTGTGTGTGTGTGTGTGTATACACCACATCTTTTTTATCCATTCATCTGTTGATCAGCACTTACATTGCTTCCATATCTTGGCAATTGTAAATAATGCTGCTATGATGAACATTGGGGTGCATATATCTTTTCAAATTAAAGTTTTTGGTTTTTTCAGATATATACCCAGGAGTGAAATTCCTGGGTCATATGGTAGTTCTATTTTTAGTTTTTTGAGGAACCTCCATACTTTTTTCCACAGTGGCTAAGTTTATTCCTAGATATTTTATTTTTTGACACGATCTTAAATGGGATTTTTTTTTTACTTTCTCTTTCTAATATCTCATTGTTAGTGTAAAGAAATGCTACAGATTTCTGTATATTAATCTTGTATCCTGCTACCCTACTGAATTCATTTATTATTTCTAAAGTTTTTATGTGGAGACTTTAGGATTCTCTATATAGAGTATTATGTTATCTGCAAATAGTGAGAGTTTTACCTCTTCCCTTCTAATTTGGATACTTTTTATTTCTTTTTCTTGCCTGATTGCTGTGGCTAGGACTTCTAATACTTTGTTGAATAGAAGTGGGGAGAGTAGACATCCTTGTCTTGTTCCTGAATTTAGCAGGAAGGCTTTCAGCTTTTCACCATTGAAGAGTATGTTGGCTGTGCGTTTGTCATAATTGGCTTTGTCATGCTAAGATATGCTTCCCCTATACCCACTTTAGTGATAGTTTTTATCATGAACAAATATTGAATTTTATCAAATGCTTTATCTGCATCTATTGTGATAATCATGTATTTTTGTCTCTTTTTTTTGGTTAATGTAGTGTATCACATTGACTGATTTGAGTATGTTGAACCATCCTTGCTACCCTGGAATGAGTCCAACTTAATCATAGTGTGTGATCCTTTATATGTATTGTTGGATTTGGTTTGCTAATATT
The DNA here is from genome assembly GCF_000442215.2 of Lipotes vexillifer. Lineage (NCBI taxonomy): Eukaryota > Metazoa > Chordata > Mammalia > Artiodactyla > Lipotidae > Lipotes > Lipotes vexillifer. The sequence goes on from NW_006774793.1 coordinate 304,693, forward strand.
TTGTTGACGATTTTTGCATCTATATTCATCAAAGATATTAGCCTGTGATTTTCTTTTTTGTAGTGTCTTTGTCTGGTTTGGGTATCAGGGTGATGGTGGCTTCATAGAATGAATGTGGGGGTGTTCCCTCCTCTTCAATTATTTAGAATAGTTTGAGAAGGATAGGTGTAAGTTCTGCTTTTTATGTTTGGTAGAATTCTGCAGGGAAGCCATCCAGTCCTGGACTTCTGTTTGCAGCGAGTTTTTTTTTTTTAATTACAGATTCTATTTCACTGTAGTGATTGGTCTGTTCAAATCATCTGTTTGTTCTTGACTCAGTTTTTTTGTTTGTTTGTTTTTTTGTTTTTGTTCTTTCTTTTTTTTGCTTTTTTTTTTTTTTTTTTTTTACTGTACACGGGCCTCACTCTTGTGGCCTCTCCTGTTGCGGAGCACAGGCTCCGGACACTCAGGCTCAGTGGCCATGGCCCATGGGCCCAGCCGCTCCGCGGCATGTGGGATCTTCCTGGACCAGGGCAGGAACCCGTGTCCCCTGCATCAGCAGGCGGACTCTCAACCACTGCGCCACCAGGGAAGCCCTTGTTCTCTTTTTTACAATAACAGTAAACATTTATTTTCACACAGTTTCTTAATGTCAGGAAACTGGGAGTGGCTTTGCTGTGTGGTTCTGGCTCAGGGTGTCCTGGCAGGTTGCAGTCAAGCTGTCAATTGGAGCTGCAGTCATCTAGAGGCTTGACTGGGGCTGGAGGATCCACTTCCAAGATGGTTCCCTCACATGGTGCTAGTTGTTGGTAGGAGGCCTCAGTTTCACCTTTTGAGCCTCCCTCTCCATGGGCTACTTGAGTGTCCTCAGGACACAACAGCTGGCTTCAGTCAGAGTGAAGGCTCCAAGAGCAAGCAAGGCAGAAGTCACAACATCTTTGCCAACCCGGCTTTAGCAGTCACACTCCTTCCTTTCCACAGTATCCTGTTTGTAGCAAGGTCAGTCTTATTCAATGTAGGAGGGTATGTAGGAGGTGAGGATCATTGGGGACCATCTTAGAGGTGACTACCACAAACCAGTAGGTTGCTATGACCAGGATCTTTACTCTGCCCCTAGGTTTGCTTCATTGATGGCTCCAGCATGAAATAAAAGTTTTGATTTTTATGTGTTTTTTTGTTTTTATTATTTATTTATTTATTTTTATATCTTTATTGGAGTATAATTGCTTTATAATGTTGTTTTAGTTTCTGCTGTACAGCAAAATGAATCAGCTGTATGTATACATATATCATCAGGCTGTATGTTTCTAGAAACTTGTCCATTTCTTCTAGGTTGTCCAATATGTTGGCATACAACTGTTTATAGTAGTTTCTTAGAATATTTTGTATTTCTGTGCTATTAGTTGTTAAGTCTCCACTCTCATTTCTTATTCTGTTTATTTGGTTCCTTTCTTCTTGGTGAGCCTGGCCACAGGTTTGTCAGTTTTGATGATCATTTCAAGAAACCAGCTCTTGGTTTATTTTATTTTATTTTTTATCTGAATTTTATTTCCTCTCTGATCTTTATTATTTCCTTCCTTTTGCTGACTTTAGATTGTGTTTCTTCTTCTTTTTCTCATTCATTTAGGTTGTTTATTTGAGATTTTTCTTGTTTATTGTGGAAGGCCTGTATTACTATGAACTTTCCTCTTAGAACCGCTTTTGCTTCATCCCATAGATTTTTGTAAGGTTGTGCTTGTGTAAGGTTGTTGTTTGTCTTGAGGTATTTTCTGACTTTGTCTTTGATTTCATTTTTGACCCATTGGATTTTTAGTAGCATGTTGTTTAGTCTCCTTGTGTTCATTCTTTTCCTGTTTTTCCTTCTGTGGTTGATTTCTAGTTTCATACCCTTTTGGTCAGAAAATATGCTTGAAATAATTTTTATCCTCTTAAATTTGTTGAGGCTTGTTTTGTGACCTAATATGTGGTCTATCCTAGATAATGTTCCATGCATGCTTGAAAAGAATGTGTATTCTAACTTTTTTGGCTGTAGTGTCCTGTACATTATCAATTAAGTCCAACTGGTCTATTGTGTCACTTAGGACCTCTGTTGCCTTATTGATTTTCTGTCAGGATGATCTGTCTCTTGATACCAGTGGGGTGTTAAAGTCTCCTACTATTATTGTATTCCTGTCCGTGTCTCCCTTTATGTCTGTTAGTATTTGTTTTATATATTTAGGTGCCCTTATATTGGGCACATAAATGTTAATAAGTGTCATATCCTCTTCTTGTATTGATACCTTTATTATTATATAATGTCCTTCTATGTCTTTCTTTATGGACTTTGTTTTTTAAATTAATTAATTTATGGCTGCATTGGGTCTTTGCTGCTGTACACGGGCTTTCTCTAGTTGCAGCAAGCGGGGGCTCCTCTTTGTTGCAGTGCGTGGGCTTCTCATTGCGGTGGCTTCTCTTGTTGCGGAGCATGGGCTCTAGGTGCACGGGCTTCAGTAGTTGCAGCACACGGACTCAGTAGTTGTGGCTTGTGGGCTGTAGAGAGTAGGCTCAGTAGTTGTGGTGCACAGGCTTAACTGCTCTGTAGCACATGGGATCTTCCTGGACCAGGGCTTGAACCTGTGTCCCCTGCATTGGCAGGCAGATTCTTAACCACTGAGCCACGAGGGAAGTCCTGGACTTTGTTTTAGTTTGTTTTGTCTGATATGAGTATCGCTACCCCCACTGTCTTGTTTCCATTTGCATGCAATCTTTTTTCCATCCTCTCACTTTCAGTCTGTGTGTGTCTTTCATCCTGATGTGCATTTCTTCTAAGCAGCATATTGTAGGTTCTTGGTTTTTTGTTTTGTTTAGTTTTTAATCCAACCTGCCACTCTTTTTTTTTTTTAACGGTTTTTTGTTTGTTTGTTTTTCTTTTTCGCGGTACGCAGGCCTCTCACTGTTGTAGCCTTTCCCATTGCGGAGCACAGGCTCCGGACGCGCAGGCTCAGCAGCCATGGCTCACGGGCCCAGCTGCTCCGCAGCATGTGGGATCTTCCCGGACCGGGGCACGAACCCATGTCCCCTGCATCGGCAGGCAGACTCTCAACCACTGCGCCACCAGGGAAGCCCAAGTGTCTTTATTTTTAAGAAAAACCCAGATTATTTTGATGCAGATTTGTTGAGAAATATTGCCCACGGAACTTCCTAGGAGAAGGCACAGGAGCTCTGCTTGCTTCCTAAGAGAAGAAAATATTGGTGGTGGGGGGCAGATTTGGAGAAGTGAGGACATTGGCCTGGCAACCTGGAGGAGAGAAGCAGCCCTGAGGGCAGTCACAGATGAAAGGGAGAACTGTGGCTATAGGGCCACCCTGGACTGACTCCTTGCTAGTGTCATGACACTGACTTGCTGCTACACTGTACAAGGTGGGGGACTTAATGTTGACCTCAGTTTATTTCTTGAAACTATCATGATGTCAGCCCTCCTCCTGGTATCCCTAATGTGAAAGTGGACACAGGGACGTCAAACGAGGGGATCGTGGCTGTAGCAGCAACTCTGAAGCAGAGCTCAAAGAACTGGAGTTGCTGTGCGAGGGCAGGGTGGTCTAATGGCCTGCTCTGTGTCATATACTTGGCAGGGGGTTGGTTGGGACACAGGGAGCACTGGGCAGCTCTTTGCTTTAGTGGCTAAAACAACTGCTCAGTTGACAGGTCTCTTAGGACCTAACTTCAGGAAAAAGATGGATTGGTTTTCATGGAGAAAGTTTAAGAAAACGATCTGTTCAGAAAGTTTCTTGATTCTCTCTGTATGTGGTGATGGCTGAGAAAGGCTGATCTGGAGAATTGATTCACTGGACTGGGAGATAGAGGAACTGGATTCTCTTTACAAATTACCCATGGTTAGTGGTGGCAGTTCAGTCAGGTGGTCTCTTGGTGCCAGTTTAAGGTACCTATAAATTGATTCTCAAGGAGTAATATGTTAGGTGGAATATGCCTGTGATTGATCCCTGGAGAGTAATATGTTAATTAGATGGAGTATAAACACTGGCATCTCTAACCTATAGGAAATGAATATTTTCCTTGTCAGGGTTCGGAGAAGATGTGCATTGAAATCATCTCCCTGGCATTCCACCCAGAGGCTGAAGTGATGTGTGATGAGAATGTAAAACAGGTGTACGTGGAATACAAGTTCTACGATCTTCCCTTGTCGGAGACGGAGACTCCAGTGTCCCTGAGGAAACCGAGAGCAGGAGAAGAGATCCACTTCCACTTTAGCAAGGGTAGGCATCCCTGGTGAACAGCCAGGAGAGGAGGCTGACAGTCATTTAGTCTGAGGGGTCCAAACTACTCTGGACTTCTGTTGGAGTGGACCCTACTGTTTTATTTTCTTTTATTTATCAAAGTAATATATGCATATGGTTTTAAAATATCAAATAGGCTTAAAAAGATTTTTGATTAAAATATAGTCCTTTGCTCCACTCTTTCTCTGCAGATCACTCCCCCTCACCCCTCCCTGACCACCCCCCTCAGTCCACCACACCACTTTTCACTTTTTCTGCTATTTCTTCTGTTATTTAACCCCACATTTCTGAGAAATGATTCTATTGCAATTTCCTGATTCACTAATTCATTTCCTGATTCAGACATTATCTGTTGACTTCCTATCTTGGCAAATAAAACATCTCTTGTATCACACCCGTGCTCCCATATAGTTGGATCATAATTTAAACTTAATTTTTAATTAATCGTAATTGTTTCTATTATTATGGTTGTGTAAACAGTCTTACAGGGCCAAGTTTTATTCCATGATTATAGTCTCTTTCTTGTTTATATTTTGTTTGTCTCAATTTTTCATTTGCTTTATTTTCATTATACCTGTTGGGATTCTTTCTTCATCCTCCAGAAGCCTTTTAAATTTTCAAATAATCAAACCTGTCAAATAATTTATCTTTTTTTTTTTTTTTTCCTGAAGATCTCTCTTTATCTTCTTGTTCCTCTTTAGCACACTGTTCAGCTATTATCCCACTGCTGCCATTTGGAGAGTTTAATTTAATTCTATTTTATACTGGATTTTTTATCTCCTGGGTCATGTGTCACCCTCTGATTTATTATATATATATATGTATATTTTTTTTATGGTACGCGGGCCTCTCATTGTTGTGGACTCTCCCATTGTGGAGCACAGGCTCCAGACGCACAGGCTCAGTGACCACGGCTCACGGGCCTAGCCGCTCCGCGGCATGTGGGCTCTTCCCGGACCGGGGCACGAACCCGTGTCCCCTGCATCGGCAGGCGGACTCTCAACCACTGCGCCACCAGGGAAGCCCAGATTTATTATATTTTAATGGATCATACTTTCTAGTAGCTTTTAAAGAAAGAATACACTGGAAGTAAATATTTTGAGATAGTCATGCATGAAAATTCTGCCCATATATTTGATTGATAATTAGACCAAGTATAAAAATGTATGTTGAAAACATTTTTCATTCAGAATGTCAAAGCAGTTGGTCCATGGTCTTTAGATCCAGGCTTGGAGTCTAACGCTTGTATGAAGACGACCCTCTACCTCCCCAGAGGACTTTAACACTTTTTCTTCGTTTTTAGTGTTCTTAAATTTCAGAATAATGTGCATATATTTTCTGTAATTGTTCTGGCTATTCATTGGGCTCTTTAAATCTGGAAGCTCATGGCTTTTAGTTCTGGGAAATTTTATTGCATTTCTTTGATAACTTTTTCCCCCTACATTTTCTCATTTTTTTAGTAGAATTTTGGATCTTCCAAATTGATCCTCTAATTTTATCACTTTTCTCCTATAATTCTACCTCTGTTTTTTTCTTTCTTTTTTTTTTTTGGAGGGGGTGATTTCCTTAATTTTATCTTCCAGTCATTGGCTAGGTATTTATTTTAAATTTCTAAAAGCTGTTTCTTGTTCTCTATTCCCCACCCCCAAGTCACCACCCCCAACCCTTTAAAAAAGTATATTCTTTCTTTACATCATAGGAGATAGAAGTTTTTCCCTCACTTGTGTAAAGTGAGCTCAAGGGTGGGCAGTCCAGGGTTGAGGCCACGTGATCAGGATCAGGGATCCAAACTCCCGTCTTGCCTTCCTGTCCCCCTCGTGCCTGTCTTCCATCCTTTCAGATGCCTCGCGGTCCTTAATAGCAGCTGCAGAAAGGAAGGCTACCTCCCAGTTTCACACACCACGGTGGGCAGAACTCAATCATGTGGCCAAACCTAGCTAAAATAGAGGCTGGAAAACATAGGCTAATTTATTTGTCTGCAACAGTCCCATGTAGAAATGAAGAGGAAGAGGGGAGTGGATGTTGAGACCTTGAGTTGAACCTACCTCAAAATCCAAATCTCTAGGCGGCCTTAAAAAAAAAAAAAAAAATCAGTCTCCTAGAATTCTTCCAGTTGGGCAGTGGTGGGAGCACATTTAGCCTGGCATTTGGCAGGACAGCTTCCAACACAGAGTGTAAGGCTTCCTTTATATCAGTGGTCGAAGCATTTTCTTAACGGGCCACATAGTAAACATTTTAGGCTTTGTGGGCCAGTCTCTGTCACGACTCTTCAACTCTATCATTGTAGTTGGAAAGCCACCACAGATAGTATGTAAACAGATGGCTGTGTTCAACAAAACTTTATGAAAACAGGTAGCTGGCTCATGGGCCCAATTTTGCCAATGTCTGCTTTATATCAATGTTTTACACATACCATTTATGAAAGTTTTAGTGCCCAAATAGCAACAGTATATGATTCTTTGCTTTTTTTCCCCACTTAACCCTTAATACAGTGATAGACCTGGACCCAGTGGAGCAAAAAGACCGAAGGCAGTTTCTGTTCGCTGTGCTGACTGGACAAGATCCTGAGCAAGGACAGTAAGCATCTGCTTCCCACTTTGAAAGACAGGAGACGGAGGCGTCACACAGGAATTTAGGAGTTTGAGTTTGGCTTTGTGGTGATATGGAATATTTTAATAACTTCTTTCATATTAATATACTCCTAATGAATTTCCCATCTACTTGAGTCTAATTTATGTTTGTGACTAACTACCTGATAAATTATATCATCTCACAGGATTAGTTCATTTCTCACCCATGCCAGCCCCGATAAGCACTTTTTTTTTTTTTTTTTTGAGGCAGCAATTTACTTGAATACTTAGTGCCCCCTACGGAAAGGGCAAAACGCCTTGACACTCTAGGATAATTTGATTCATTTCTCTCAAACATAGCACCATACCATTGCTAGCTTACCAAATATTATGCCTTTATAATAGCAATTTTATTTTTGACTTAAAAATGATTTCTCTACAGGAATACTTTGAAGTAAATTCTGGGTCTACTCTAAGTTTTAGGAAAGCCAATTGTCATTATTCATATAATCTGAGGAGTCCTCCCTTTTAGAGGTTCCAGATGAAATGCATGGGATATATAGAGAGAGACTAAAACATTTCTCATTTAGCTGAATTTTGAAAATCAAATTTAAGTGGACATCTGGGTTTTCTTTTGTTTTTGGCAAAATCTGGCAACCCTACCTCCTTTTCGTGTGTGTGGGTAAGTAGTATGGGACTGGTGTTCTAATCCATTACTTTTCTAACAGCCCAACAAATTTAATTTGCATTTACTTTGTCTCCAGTTAGTCCTAAGAAGGACTGAAAAAGGAGCCAGTTGAAATAAACCGTGAATCTGACTTCAGTATCACTGTGGACTTAAACAGATATAAGCTTACTGGTAACTTTTGGAAATGGAAAGAGCCTTGGTCGTTTCTCTTGCGTTAATGTTAAATTTAGCTTTTTCTTTTCTCCTCTCAGCATTCCTACAACTCTCTCTTCCTTTATTCCTTTACAGTGGTAATCTTTTTCTTTTCTTTCTGTGATCATCTACTCAATTTGATTTCAATTGATTTTACCTTTGATTTTCTTTTTGCCTGGATGATATAGCAGATAGAACATTGCCTCTGTAATCACACAGACCTGGTTCTGAATCCTGACTCTTCCACTTACTAGCTCTGTGATGTTTGACGTATTATTTAATTTGAAGGCTCCGGTGAGGATGATACTGAAATAACATAGTTTACCTAAAGCACTTGCTATTGTGCACGTGATGTGGTGATGTGAGTTACCATACGTTTCCTGGGAAAATGGGTGGAGGAGTCAGTATTATCCCTTTGCTTTGTTGAAGTTCTCAGTACGGATACAGAAACATAATCACAAACGAATATTGCTTAATGACTAGGAATGCATCATTTTCAGGATTTCTTCTTTTCAGCTTGTGTTTAGCTGTGATTTAAAACGCTTGAATTTTTGGTCCTATTCTTACTCCCTTAGCACTTTCTATTAGCCACCAATGTTAGCTTTTAAAAAATTAATAGGAATATTAAATGTCCAGAATAGGCAAATCCAGAGAGACAGAAAGTAGATTAGTGGTCACCAGGACTGAGGGAGAGAACAGTGGGGAGTGACTGCTTAATGGGTATAGATTTCTTTTTGTGGTGATGAACGTGATCTGAAATTAGATAGTGGTGATGGTGGCACAACATTGTGATTATACTAAGAAATACTGAATTGTACACCTTACAATGGTTAAAATAGTAAATTTATGTTATGTAAACTTTACCTCAAAAAACTTAATAGGTATCAGTTTCTGGAATTCAATATCATTCTTTGCTAGACTACGTCAAGGTAATAATAGTCAGCCTTCTGTTATCTGCAGGTTCCCCCCGCATCCATGGATTCAACTAATGGTGGATGAAAAATATTTGAAAAAACAATTCTAGGAAGTTCCAAAAAGCAAAATTTAACTTTGCCATGTACCGGCAACTATTTATGTAACATTTACCTTGTATTTACAACTATTTATATAGCATTTACACTGTATTAGGTATTATAAGTAATCTAGAGGTGATTTAAAGTATATTCTATATGCAAATCCTACACCATTTTATATAAGGGACTTGAGCATCGGTGGATTTTGGTATGAGGTGGGTCCTGTAATTGCTGTTAACTGCTCACTGCTTAGGAGGAACTGTGCTGTGTTCTTTACAGTATCATCTTCCAAGACTTACAACTCTAAGGAGTACACCTTTTATATTCATTTTGCAATTCTGTATTCCTTCTGTTTCCTTTACTCTGCTCAGGCTTGGCATAACACTTTTATTTATAAGTGTCAAACCTCTTCTAACTTCCATAATTTGGTTTTTGTTCAACACCTCCACTGCCCATTTCAAATCTTTCAGCAAAACTGTAAACCATCTTAAAAGGAATTATATCTCAACAGTTGAGACAACTTGATCAACCACTTTACCTCGTCTTAGTTCCTTCCAGACCTGTTACTTTAAATTAAAACGATTTCTCAGTCTTTTGCTGTTGTAGTCTTGTAAAATGGAGGAAAGGGAGAAGTGATTCAAGGAATACAATGTGTAATTTATGGTTACTTTTATCCTTTTTTTTTTTTTTTTTTCAAGCCTAAGGGTATCAGCAGTACTGAGTTAAATGGATTTTTTTTTCCCTTTAGTTTAAAGTTTACAGTGGTAAGTGACCCTATGGATGAGGAAAAGAAAGAATGTCAAGAAGTAGGCTACGCATATCTGGAACTGTGGCAGATCCTGGAATCGGGAAGAGACATCCGAGAGCAAGAGCTAGACAGTGAGTGATACGTTTCTGTGCTCCTCAGTTCCACTTATATCTAAGGAAATCATCCTAATAGTGAATACCTTTTTTGTTTTACCTTTAATACATAATTACCACTACAGAGTTGATGAGAGAATCTGGATTGAAATCCCTACAGCTGTATTTATTTCTAGATCAAGTATGAATGTAATCAGTTGTGTATCTTAGCCCACATACCTCCTGACAACTAGAATCTATTATGAATCTCCAGTGTTTGAGACATGGAAATTTTGAAGACACATTGTTTTGATTTCATTCAAATTTAAACATCAGACTTTCTCACCGCCCTTATTGACTCTGTTCTGAAAACTGTGTACCTTGTTTCCTCTTACCCACCCAGAATGGTCATGCTTGATTGTAACCTCTTCAGTCCCAACATTTCAATCATAAAATCCTATTAATTTTACCTCTTAAGTGTTCTGAATCTGTCCCCACCTCCTCTGTTAAACTTCAGAATTCTTCTTTTCTTTCCTGAATTACTCACTCAACAGCCTCATGACTACCTTCCCTGATCTACTTGTGCCCCCTTGTAATATATTCCCCAAAGAATGGACCCACTTTTCTAGAACCCAAATAAAAAACTGTAATTTCTAATCCCTTCAGTTAAAACCACATTCCTTACAAGACAAATGGCTTGTTGTGCTCTGGCTCCTGCTTATCAATACAGCTTCATTTCTGCCATTTCTTACAGTTTTCCAAACTTGTCCTCCTATCTTGGCACATGCTGTACGTGCTTAGAATATCTTTTACTTTTTGAAGACTAATGGATTGTCTCCAGAAAGCCTTTTCCGATTCTGCGTTCTGGATTGGTGCCCCTTCTATGTGTTCCCAAAGCACCTAGAGTTTTCATCACAGCACCTACCATACTATACTGTAATGACTGTGTTTTCCATCGTCTTCCACCAGATTGAGTCCCACTAAAATATGAGGTATAACTTTATTTAGTATCCCCAGCACTTAATGTGGAAAATACCAGGTATTTAAGTGTTTGTTTTTCAATGAATGACACTGCTGTCTGACATGTTTCTTTTTCCTTTCCCAACAGTTGTTAGCCCTGAAGATCAGGCTACCCCCATAGGAAGGCTGAAGGTGTCCCTTCAAGCTGCTGCTGCCCTCCGTGCTATTTACAAGGAGATGACTGAAGATTTGTTTCTGTGATGGGCAAATGCTATTCCATTCTAAACCCTGAGGGAACCATAGTAAAAAGTCTCTTATAAAGTAACTTGTCCTACCATGAATTTGGTTTACTATGATGTCTCAAGCTAATGATGAAAGCTTAGAATGATGAAAGTTTCTTTCTGAGATATTAGCTGGATTAAGGGAATTATTCTCTAATGGCTTGGTACTTTTCCAGGCGAGAAGCAGGCTTGCTTTCAGGAACTGCAAAAGAACTGTCACAGAAGGTGAATTTACAAAAACAACACAACAAAAAAAAAACCCACAGTTTATTATCTCTTAGTTCTTCCAAAATTGAAAATATCAAGTCCTACTGCTAAGGAGAAAATAACAAACAAACAAAATCCGAGACCCCTCCCCCCCTCTTCTCTTAAAGTCAGTCACAGAACACAGAAGGAACTGCAGTGGGACAGGTGGGTGCAGAGAGAACCAGGAGGGAGAGGATGGCAAGATAAACTCCCCAAATACTTAAAAAGCTGTTCAACAGAAATTGTGATAAATACAGGACAATGCGAGACAAGTAAAAACAAGGAGCAGCAGTGACGAGAGGCTGTGTTGTAGATGTGGCCTCTCTTCCTCTTCTCTTTTCTCGTCAGGGTATTCTAGGCCCAAGGCACGACTTACCCCTTCCAGATCTAAATGTTGACTCCTTTGAGCCTCCTTCTAGATTTTCACTAGAAGCAGTACATGAGACACAGCCATTTTCCCTCATATATCAGAAAAAAAAACAGTGGTAATTCTGCTTCTACCATTGTACCATGTGTGAATTTGTAAAGAAGATGAAACCGAGCCAGGGAGTATCACTGCTTCTTATGTCTTCCAAGGCAGCAGAAATACCTCAGAATCTGCATGAGGCAAGAAAGCAGGAGAACTCAGATGGAGGTACCAGCCTGATCAGACTCACTAGCTCAAGTTGTATGGTTAACACCATTAGCAAATTCCAAGAACCTTTTCTTGAGTACTGCAAAGATGGAACTTAAAGAGATGTGAGGAAGATCATGGCAGTAGGGTAGGATGGAGGATTGAATCTGCTGGTCAAGAACCATGGTACAGGTAGTTAAGGGTCACCTTGTACCAATGTCTTGGAAATACGGCTTTGAGACATCAAAGAATAAGATGTCAGAAGCCAACGATGTCCTGGCAGAAGGTGACAGGAAGAGAGAGGAACGAAACGGTATTTATTAACAGTGGAAGCCTCTGCCCTTCTTTAGGAACACCTCCTCCCTTGCCATCTGGATGGGGCCATTGGCACGTGTCCTGGTGGACCTGGAATTCCCCAAGTAGATTGGTCCGCACAAATGGCCCCCTAAACCAATAAACACAAATGGCAAAACTTCAAAAGAAAAAAAGGAAAAATACAGTTTCTATGTCATGTAAAATTTTCAGGGATTGGCTGAAGGAAGAATGGAGCTGAGGGCCAAAGTTCTGAAGTTACTTCCTCTTTTTCTTGGGAGGTGCAGAGCTGTGTCTGGAACCTCGGTTAGAGCCTCGGCCTGAACTGTGCACAGATGCCTTCCTCTTCCGGCTCATACTGCGACTCTGTTCCTCTTCCTCCTCATAGCGACTTTCACGGTCAGCTAAACAGAAGAACGTGGCACTAGTTAGCTAGACGTTAGCTTTAGGTATCTAACACTGCTGGACACAGCACGAAATAATACAGAGAAGGTACTTTGGAGTCAGTTTTAATCTTTACTCAGCTGCTTACTAGTTGTATCATCTTGGGCAAGTACTTAACCTTTCTGAGCCTTGGTTTATTTACAAAATGGAAAACTGTTTTAGGATTAAAGGTAATCTATGCAAAGGACTTATCACAATGCTTAGGATACAGTACAGTACTTTCCTTTTCAACTTTCATTTACATTTGGCATTTGGTTTCAGAGTAATTAAAACTAGTACTACAAAAACATTCCTAACCTGGAAGAGGCCCAGAAAGCTAGACTATTATAGGACTTAGATTTGGAGACCAAACAGCCTAATTTTGGAGCCTTACAAGACTATCATGGCTAAGGGCCCACTGGGGGGTTGAGCAGATGAAAAAAGCATCCAAGTCGGCAGAGTTGTGCCACCTGGAGAGTATGGACACACTCCAGACCTCATTTCCTTCTCTGGTCAATGAAGTTGTAGCTGTGGCTCCACATCAGTTTTATATTGTTCTTATGTTACTCTTATTTGGCAAAAAATGTTGAAACCTGTGCCTCAAAAAAATAAAACAACAACAACAAATCTACCTTTTCGGGCTTCTTCCTCCAGTTCATCCCAATCCTTTCCACTCTCTTCTTCACTGCCCAATGATTCCTTGGAATAATCTGGAATAACATTGATTAAGCATTATTTATTAGACAGGAATGGAAAATGGAATGATAAAATTCTTCCCTTCTAAAGCCTCCAGAAATGACATTAGGTTAAGAAGTCATGAACACTTTTTCCTATGAAGACTAACCTGATTCTTCAGCTTCTGATGAATAATCTTCATCACTGTCCTCCTCCTCCTCTTCATAGTCATCCTCTGAAGGATTAAAAGTCTCATCTTCGATTTCAGACTCAGAATCCCCTTCCTCAGCATCACTCCCCTGGTGAATTAGAGAGAGCATAATACTGTACACTGGGTGTTTTCCTTTTTTTTTTTTTAAACACTTACTTTATTAACTTAATGAATTAATTCAACCCACTTAGCACACCAGCATTATTTCTAATTTTACATGAAAAAATGAAACAAAAACACCCAAACCCCTGAGTGACCAAGAGATACAAAGACTTAATTAAAATTAATATAAGGTACAATCATTAGATACCCTAAAGATCTCATTCACATTTCTTAAAGAGTCACTTCATCCTCCTTCACCCAGGAAAATTAACCACAGACATACTCTTGGTAATAATGCACTATACAGAGATAGGAGGGCGATTTTTTAGAAAACAATTTTTGCAAGATGACCTGAAGAATTTTCTCCCAATACTAAGAAATTCTTTGAAGGAACAGTTTTTGTAACCTCAAATCTTGTCAGTGGCTACCGATGCCCAATTTATCATTTACCTGTAAAACTAACTTGGAGAAACAACGATACCAAGTTGAATTCAGAGCTTCTCCCGTTTGATCTGGTCCCTTACGTACTACTTATATGGCATTCTCCTAACCGCCCAAATGATAATGGGCAGCACTATGTACCAGAAAAGAAACCCCACACTCACGCACCTCACCCTCAGGTTCCAGGAAAGACCAGCCACCTTGTTCAAAGAAGCCCTCAGGGTCATCAACAATGGTCTTCATAATTTTAGTCCAGTTGAGGGACTGTACTCCTTCTGTGTACTTTAGGTCACAAGAACTGGGAAAAATAACATTATAAAGTCAAAATCAATCCTCTATACTTTGTGAGAACATCCCGTGTCATCTTGGTCATTAGCATCTCTAAAGAGCAGATACCCTCTGCATACTTGGGAGCAGGTATTCTTTGCACTGTGCCACCACAACGTACCCAAACGTCTGATGTTTGGTCTCCCAGAGCACTAGCCCTCACGAGAGCAGACCTTTTTTTAGCATTCAAAGTGCCTTGTGTTAAGAAATGCTCTAATATTTATTCATGTCCATGAGGAGCACAGAGTCAAAGTGGGTGGGAAAGAAGAGAAAAGAAAACCAAAAAACAATAATAGTAAGGACCACAACAAGAAACCTTCAGCATAAAACCTGTCTGAGAGACTAGCATCAAGCCATTATGGGCACAATCATAAACACTGAAACTCCTGCTTCTAGCCATGATGGGAGTGCCAAGGACTAGATTTACGTTTGTGCCTTAAACAACCAGAAAACCAAACAAAATATGGAACAACAGTTTTCAAACATTGCATAAAAAGCAGCACAGGACTAAAAAAGCACTGTGGAACTACACAATGGAATGAACAGCATCAGGAATGGTAAATATGTGAGTAAATATAAAAGACTTTCCCCTACTCATTTTGTAAATTAAAGGATAGCTGTTTAGAAGCTAAAATAATAACAATAAATTGTGGAATTCACAGTATATTAGAAGTAAAATGGATGATTAATAATAGCAGAAAGGATAGAAGAAGAGAAATGGAAGCATAACAACCTTCTAACAGAAGTGGTATATTATCTGAATGCAGACTGTGATAAGTTAAAGATGTATATGTAAACCTTACAGTAATCATTATAAAAGTAAAACAAAGATTTGTAGAGCTAATCAGCGAACTAGGAAGACAATCATAAAGAATCATAAAATTAATCTAGGGACAACTCCTGGTGATCCAGTGGTTAAGACTTCACCTTCCATCCCTGGTCAGGGAGCTAAGACCCCACATGCCTTGCAGCCAAAAAACCAAAACATAAAACAGAAGCAATACTGTAACAAGTTCAATAAAGACTTTAAAATTGGTCCACATCAAAAAATTCTTTAAAAAAAATCATAAAATTAATCTAAAAGAAGGCATAAAAAGAGGAGAAAAGCAACAAGAACAGATGGGAAAACAAATAGCAAGATGGTACATTTACTGGTGGTCCAGTGGTTAAGAATCCACCTTCCAATGCAGGGGATGCAGGTTCGATCCCTGGTCAGGGAACTAAGATCCCACATGCTGTGGAGCAACTAAGCCAGTACACTGCAACTACTGAGCCTGCATGCCACAACTACTGAGCCTGTGCACCACAACTAAAGAGAAGCCCACGTGCTGCAACAAAAGTCCCACATGCCACAACGAAGATGCTGCAATGAAGATGCGGCGTGCAGCAACTAAGACCCAAAGCAGGTAGGCAGGCAGGTAGATAAATTGACCTTCTTTAAAAAAAAAAAGAAAAGAAAAAGAGAAAGAAAAAAAAAGATGGCAGATTTAAACCCAGCCATGCTAATAATTATACTAAATGTAAATGGCCTGTTTTTAGCATTGAAAGGTAGACATTCTCAGAATGGATTAAAAAAAGTAAGACTCAAATATATGGTGTCTCCAAGTAAATCACTTTAAGTATAAAGTAACATAAGTTAAAAGTATAAGGACAGGGCTTCCCTGGTGGCGCAGTGGTTGAGAGTCCGCCTGCCGATGCAGGGGACACGGGTTCGTGTCCCGGTCCGGGAAGATCCCACATGCCGCGGAGCGGCTGGGCCTGTGAGCCATGGCCGCTGAGCCGGTGCGTCCGGAGCCTGTGCTCCGCAACGGGAAAGGCCACAACAGTGAGAGGCCCGCGTACCGCCAAAAAAAAAAAAAAAAAAAAAAAAAGTATAAGGACAGAAAAAAAGACACACCATACAAACACTAACCAAAATAAACCTAGAAGTCTATAGTAATATCACACTGCGTAGATTTCAAAACAAGAAATGTTACCAGAAATAAGAAAAGACATTTCATAATGATGGGGAAAAAAAAAAAAAAATCAAAAAAAAAAATTGATAAACCTCTAACCAGACTAACAAAAAGAGGAAATTATCAATATTAGGAATGAAAGGGGATATATGATTGCACAAATACTAGAATTGATAAACTTAGACAAAATAAACCAGTTTGTTGAAAGATACAAGTTGATTCTAGAATTTATGTAGAATAGCCAAAATAATAATAGCCAACTTTGAAAAGGAGCTAGATGGGAAGACTTACACTACCTGATTTCAGGATTTACTATAAAGCTACAATATTCACGACAGTACAGTATCAGTGTAAGGACACATAAATCAATGGAACAGAATACAATACAGAATCAGACCCTCAGAGCTAGATGGGAAGACTTACACTACCTGATTTCAGGATTTACTATAAAGCTACAATATTCACGACAGTACAGTATCAGTGTAAGGACACATAAATCAATGGAACAGAATACAATACAGTATCAGATCCTCTCCTACAGAATACAATACAGAATCAGACCCTCAGAGCTAGATGGGAAGACTTACACTACCTGATTTCAGGATTTACTATAAAGCTACAATATTCACGACAGTACAGTATCAGTGTAAGGACACATAAACCAATGGAACAGAATACAATACAGAATCAGACCCTCTCCTACATATTCTTTTTTTTTTTTTTGAACAAAGATGACAAGGTAAATCAATGGGTAAGGGACAACCTTTCCAACAAATGATAACTAGAATAACTGGCTACATATATGCAAAGTATGAATCTTGATTCTTACACCACAGTAAAAAAAAAAATAACTCAAAATGGATCACAGACCTAAATATAAGACCTAAATCTATGGAACTCTAGAAGAGAATAGAAAATTTTTATGACTTTGGGTTAGGCAAAATTTATTAGATAAGACATAAAGAGCAGAAATTACAAGAGAAAAAAGTTGATCAAACATATTTCATGAAAAATTTACACTTTTGGTCTTTAAAAGACATCTTAAGAAAATGAGAAGGCATAGAAACTACTGGAAGAAAATATATGCAAACCCTATATTCGATGAGAGACTTATATCCAGCCTAAAAAATTCTTAAAACTCAGTAATAAGACAAGCAATGTGATTTTTAACATGGGCAAAAAACATGAATATACTTTATTAAAAGTACAGAATGACACATAAGCATAAAATGCTAAAAATTATCAGTAATCTTGGAAATGCAAACTGAAACCACAATGAGACAGCCACCCACCACAATGGCTAATACGGAAAAGACTGACAACACCAGGTATTGGTGAGGATGTGGAGCGACTATAACTCTCACATGCTGCAGGTTTTCCAGCCACTCTGGCAAAGGATTTGGTAGCTTCTCAACAAGTTAAACATACACTTAACCATAAAACATATGACACAGCAATCTCACTCTTAGGTCATTTATCCAAGAGAAATGAAAACATATGTCCATACAAAGACCTGTACATAACATTTATAGCAGCTATTCATAAGACCCCCAACGGGAAACAACCCAAATATCTATTAACTGGTAGATGGGTAAATAAAGTATGGACTCTCCATACAGTGGAATACTATTCAGTAATAAAAAGGAATATAGTAATGATGTGCAGAACAACTTGAATCAATTTCAAGAGCATTATGCCAAGTGAAGGATGAAAGATACAAAAGATTACATACTTGTACAATTCCATTTATGTGAAATTCTAGATGAAGCAAAATACACAGTGGCAGAAACCAGTGACGGCTGAAGGGAGGGGAATGACTATTATAAAGGGGTATGAGGAACTTCTGTGAGTAAAGGAAATATTCTATATTCTGATTATGATGGTAGATACAAGACTGTACACGTTTGTTGAAACAAATCAAATCATATACTTAAATTGAAGAATTTTATTACATGTAAATTGTACCTCAATAAAGCTGATTTTAAAAAGTATACAAATTTAATAAATATTTGTGATACCATATCACTTACCTGCGTATGTTTCTTAGGAAAATCCTCATATTAACTATAAATTTGTATCTTTCTCACAGTCTATTTCTAAGCTCTCTCAACCCATTTCTTAAGAGGAGATTTATATTTATAGTGCCTCCCCTTCACAAATAAGTGGAGGGGGAAGGAGGGCAGAGCAGTCTACACTCATGGCTACACATGCCTCACCCCTTACCTATGTAGTGATGTCTCCCTTTTTATCGGGGTTCCAGTACTTCTATGAGGAATTCTTTTAGCTGAAGTGTCAGAATATGAATGTCAAAGGCTAAAATAAAAATATATTCTCTCATCTTTTAGTAAAAATAGAGAACTAGAAAGAAATATCCCCCACTTTTTGTAAATAAATTATTACACATGTGTATGGATCTTTTTATATATCCATCAAGTAGAATCAAAAAAGATCTTAGATTTTGATTTTCCTATATCCATAAACTACTGTTGGGTATTCAGGAAAAAGTGGCTCTGTCTAACAGATCCCAAATTTTAGAGTCCTGGTTGATAACAACACAAAGGCAGTTTCACTAAGTACACCAGCAGATTTTATGTATGACATACCACACTCATATTCTATGGTACAGTGTTCATGGGCTAAGTGGGAGATTGCTGGCAGGTTTACTTACTTCAACCATTCCTTGATGGGGTCAAGAGAGGCAACAGGAATGGCATTGATCATTGTCACTTTTTTGCTGTAGTCCTTGTAGACGATTACCATGTCAAAGTTCTTCAGGTGAAACTGGACTCGCTCAAAGTGAATCAGCTCCACTTCATCCAGCGTCACCACAAAAGGTGGCTGTCAGGAAAAGAAAAGGATTATTTTCATAAAAATACTTCCCACAAAGCACTAGCATTTTCAAACACTTTCAGGATCTAAAAATCACTACACAAAGGATAACTAAACTGTTTTTTTGTTTGTTTGTTTTTTGGGGCAAAGACTAAATACAAGATACCAAGAAGCCCCAGTGAAAGGATCTGCAAGATCAAAATCTTTCCTCAAGGAGAATACATTTAAGGAAATTATGTAAAGAAACTATCTTTAAAAACTAAAGAGACTTTTAAAGAATCATTTGTTCAGTAAGTTTTATATCTAAGATACGTATCAAAAATGAAAATCCAAAGAAATAAGGACCTAGTTTTCAAAATGTCTACCCTCTTGCTTTCTTTTCTCTAACACTTGTTTTCCTAAAAAGAGGTCAGAAATACTCACCCACTCTGTAGCATTTACCAGCGCACTACTAGTGGGCTGGAGGAGGCAGGTACTCCTATAGGGAGCGCCATTGAATCTGAAAGACAGCAAGAAACTCACCTAAGATGGGGCTCATTGCAAGAGAAAGTGCTGCTGCCACAACAGGCTTCTTTCCTTTTCCCATTCCAAACACAACTCCAGCATGCTTGCTGGAAACTCATTTCCAGAGGGAGCCTCTCAGTCTTAGCCATTCACCCCAGCCCTTAAACATTTCCAAGAAGGAATGGATGTCCATAGGAAAAAGGACATGATATGTCATGTTAAATTATTATTAAAGGAAGAATAACTAATTTTTCTAAAGGCCGAAAAGAGGAGGAGATACATTACCCCAAGTCCCTAAAAGGCACTTCAAATTCCAGTTCCTCCTTAGTTAGAGCTTCTACTTTCTCAATGAAATTTTTAAAGGCTGTTTTCAGTTTGTGCCTCATTTCTCGTTCCATCTGCAGAAGAAAAAATTATGAATTAACTATAGTTATCACTTTACTTGTTAACAGTAATCCCTTCAAAAAGCATGAAGTGGGGCTTCCCTGGTGGCGCAGTGGTTGGGAGTCCGTCTGCCGATGCAGGGGACACGAGTTCGTGCCCCGGTCCGGGAAGATCCCACATGCCGCGGAGCGGCTGGGCCCGTGAGCCATGGCCGCTGAGCCTGCGCGTCCGGAGCCTGTGCTCCGCAACGGGAGAGGCCACAGCAGTGAGAGCCCCACATACAGCGGGGGGGGGAAAAAAAAAAAAAAAGCATGAAGTGCTTTTGTAGTCCTTAATTCTGATAACTATGATACTAGCACAGATACTTTATTACAGGTCACCATAACATTAACTGTAGAGCTGAGCCTGCAACTTAAGTCTAATCCATAAGCCATAGCATTACACCATGCCAGCAGATACTTGAGAAAGTTCTGCAGATAGTTTCAGGTGGTGTTTATAAAATATAACAATTACTGAACTCAGATCTGGACTGCATCCTACCTCACTCCCCTGCAAAACCAAATTTCACCTGCTCAGCATAGAGGTCATCTCGGTCATGCATATGCTGATGTTTCCCCAAGTCTGTGGTGATCTCCCCCACTTCTGTGTAGAACTGCACATCTGTGTGCCGCTTCTTCCCAAACATGATGGCATTCTGAGGGCACAAAGCAGAAAGAACAAGAAAGAAGTCATAAGACTTCTTCCACAAAGAAGTCTACACAACAGACAAGATAACAACAAAACATGAAAATATTAAACATCCACACTGGAAACCACAGCATTTATGTAAAAACAGTTAAACCATCCCTGGTGTCATCATCAATAATGACATCTGGGAATATGAAAGAGTATAAATTTTTAAAAGATTATGTTGGTATTAAATTGTCTAAAGCAAAAATTTTCTATTTCAGAAACAGGAATTTAGAGAAGACCTTATACGTTTCGGAGGTCATTATATATCACACCAAAGGAACAAACACGCTTAGCACCTTCTAGATGTCAGGCACTGTGGACTTTATAACCATTATTGGATTCAATCCTCCTGATGATCTTATGCAATAGGTGATATTTTTCATCACTATTTCAAGGGAAAG
>NW_006774793.1:325656-401881 GCF_000442215.2 Lipotes vexillifer
GGGAAAGAGGGAGATAGAAAGATCTTGCCCAAGAGCTCACAGCTAGCTGATAAAAAGATATACCTTGAGGTGAAAGTGCAAGACAATAATCATTTCCCCATCACATGGCTGGAACAAAGCATGCTTGATGTTATTGTATAGAATATCCACTTTGTCTCCTCGGACAGACGTGAAGCGAAAACCTGCGGGGTAAGAAAGGAAGCAGCTAAGTATCAAGGAACATCATCAGGTTAGGCCAGAAGGTACTGAATCTTTTCTGGCTGATTTGAACAGGGTCAGAGGAAATGCCAATAAGGTACAGAGCTCTCCTTTCCTCCTGGCCATACAGCGATGTCAAAGTAGATTCCTCCAAGCACTTCCTTGTCCTACTGTATTATCTGATCTGTCAAGCCTACAAATGTGCCCCTGAAGACAAAGCCCAGGCACATGAGAGATCATCCATACCATTGACATGGGCCTCCAGTGAGCCTTGCATCCTCTTTTGGGCAATATTCGGGCGAATGTATAGATCTTTCAGTTTGGGATTACTCCGGTTTAGATTGATGACCAGTGAGTCTTGTTTCACAATGCCCTAAGCAGAATGAAAATCAATGTGAATTTTCACGTATCTTTCCATGTCCCCAAAACCCACATGTGTCCTTTTGCACAAAGGTGCTTTGTTGGTGTTCAGGTTCACCTCTTTCTCTTTTTCTTCTGCTTCCCGAGTCTTGTAACGCTTCTGCACTTCTTTTATAATTCGGAAAGCATTCTGAAGGTTCAAGGCTGGTACTGTCTGTTCTCCAGGTGCCTTCATATTTGAAGCTCGGTATGTACTGCAGAAAAGGGGAAGCACTTATGTGAGTTTCTTTATTACGCCAGGTAACCTGAACCCATTATTATGTTTTAGAACTTGTTTAATATCTTTTAGGACAAAAAGGTACTACTGACTGGTGAAACAATGTCTGGAAAGCTGAAAAAACCTCCCTTTCTTCTCTCTCAAACAGAGAATATTATAAATGACCAATCCATTGGGTGGGGGAAACACACATATATTTCAAATCCAGCATAAACTTCCCCAAATTATCCTATTCCACCTCAAGAATGGACTCCAATGTGGCACACATTTGAGATTTTATCACCAAATATGTATATAGTGAGGATAAAATATCTTCACGAGGATTTAAATTAGGTTCCATCCTCAAAACAGTACAAAGTTAGCAAGGTGAACCTAATCAAGTGCCACTGAGGAAGGTGCTGCCATTCACTAGAATGGGGGAGAACACAGCACAGAGAACGAAATGTTTCTGAGGGTAGCACTTCTGCCAACAGGCATTTAGGGATGGTTGTTTTCCTGGGAACTCACATTTCCTTGACAAAAGTGGCTTCTGGGTTAGGAAAGATGTTGCCCTCATTCCTGCCCAGAGCACTGCCTGGGCAATAGAAGTTGATTCGCAAGTAAGTATAATCTCCTTCCACAGACATACTTATATTCTGTTCAAAGAAAGGAAAAGCATTAGCAAAATAAACAAACAGATTTCTTTCCTAGATAAAGATCAGTAGCTACAGAGATGCTAAAATTAAGTTAGTAGTTACAAGCTGCTAAACCTAGCTTGTAATCCTTAATCTAAAACTAATAAACTACATATTTAGCCTATTTTTTTATATGACCAAATGTGTGTTTCCAAAAGAATCACTGAGTTCTCAAAGTTCTTTCTCTGTGCCACATTTATGAAAAAAGGTTAAAAGATTCTCAAAGTTCAAAGAGAAATAGGCAAATTATGTTTCTAGACTAGATCATTTAACTTTCTCCAAAGTGCAAACTGGAAAGGAAGAAAAATGACAGCAGATTAGGGAGGGGGGAAAGTCAGTAATGCGGGAAAGGTAGAGTCAGAAGGAGCAGAATGTGAGAGACAATGCAGACAAGACAGTCATCTATGATAAGCAGGAGAGTCATCTATTTTAAGACACTGTTTGGATGGAGCTTGATTCAAAGTTAGTACCTTTATTGTGGCAATGTGAAAAGGTGTCGCAATGCCAAACACAGGCATTATTACAGTCTCGTATTTCTTATCAATATAGATCTTCATTTCCCGAATGTGTGGTTCCTTAGGCATCAAAGATGGGTTTTTATAGGACACATTAGATTTACGAGCTCTGGAGTGGGAATAAGATGTTTTTGAGAAATTTCTGCACAACACATATAACCCTAAAACAATCTTACTACTCCATGCAAACTCTTACTTCTGAATCTGCTGTTCCCCTTTCTGTTCAGTCAATCGCCTCTTTGCTTCCTCATTGAGTTGAGCTGCCAGTTCTTTTTGATGTGCTCTTCGCTTTTCTTCTGCAGTCATCTCATTCTGGAGAAGGGAAAACCCAAGTTATCAAAACCTGTGAACCATCAAAGTAATACAGTAAACTTAATACAGTAAACTTACTCGTGTTCTTTCTGTAAGTAATGCTGCTCGGGAACCTCTTCCCAACAGGTCCTCAGCCTCATCTTTCTCCTCTTCCTCTTCTTCCTCATCCTCATTCTATGGGGGGAAAAAAAAGTCATAACCAGAAATTCAGGTCTTAATTATTTTAGCCAATATTGTTTATCTTCTTCACTGTATCAAACTTCCTACACCACTCACTCATCTTCTTCCTACCTTTAGAAAAATCCCCACGTTCTTCACTTTCTTCTTCACAGAAGTGAGAATGGTAGCCGGGCCATCCTGGAATACAAGCAGGAAGTTAGACATCTGTAAGAGCATTTAAGTGAAACACTTTCACTTTCAAACCCAGTAAATAGCTGGGCCATGCTTTGAACCTTCTGGTACTAAAAAATCTTTGACAACAAATAAAACCAGTTATCTTCTGAAACGCACATCAGGAACTACAATTTGGGAGGCAACACTGGGATCATGATTAAGAATACAGGCTTGATTTGAAACCTGGCTCAATCACTTTCCAGCTCTGTGACATTAGACAAGTTACTTATACTTCTGTGCCTCAGTTTCTTTATCTGCATACTTGGATAAGAATATTTACTTCACAGGGTTATTATAAGGATTCAATGAATTAATGCATAAACATGCTTAGCTTATAATAAGAGCACTTAAATATTTGCTATTATTAAGAATCAGTTCCTGCTAAGTGAAAGAAACCAGTCATAAAAAGACCCCAAATATCCAGAAAAGGCAAATCCTTAGAGATAGAAAGTCAGCGCCTAGGCCTGAAGGGGAAGTGGGGAGTGACTGCTAATGCACACAGGGTTTCTAAGGTGATGAAAATGTTCTAAAGTTAGACTGTCGTGATAGTTGCGTAACTGTGAATATACTAAAAATCACTAAATTGTACACTTTAATTGTATGGTATGTAAACTGTAGCTCAATAAAGCCATTACTAAAAAAAAATCAGTTCCATTATTAGAATCAGTTCCTGACATTATCATAATCGAAGTTCAAGCCACAATGTAATAAAGGGTTTGGCTTAAACAATCTCTATCCCTAGCTGTATTAGGCTATCATAGGGATCTCTCCTGCCCCTTAGCTAGCATTTAACAAATATAAAAACAAAAAACCCACATAAAATAGATAAGCAATAAACAAGAGTAAATAAGGATTTACTATGTAGCACAGGGAACTATATGCAGTATCTTATAATAATTTGTAATGGAAAATAATCTGAAAAATATATATAACTGAATACTTTGCTGTACATCTAATACTAACATAATATTATAAATCAACTATACTTCAATTAAAAAAAAGGAGGGGGGGAACCATAGGGCAAAAATGCGCTTCCAAAGTCAGTTCATGACCACTCAAAGTGGGAGAAGCAATACATACCTCATCCACAAGCACTGTGTCACCAATGAATAGGGCATAGGTTTTCTCTTCTGGTTTCTTCCCTTCCTTGTTAGTCAGGTCTGAGAATCCCAAATTGATGCTGAAAACCATTCCTAAAAGAGCAAAACGGGAATGAGTCAATGACTGTGAAAGGATGGAGAAGTGTGATTTTATACAGAATAGAGGGAGACAAAGCAAAAAGAAAAGTTTCAAAAAAGTTATTTTTCTATTGCATGCATGTAAAACTCACCTTTCTTCAGTTTGTACTGATTTTTACTATTAATTACTAAAGAGCCTTCACGGAATTCAATGCCCATTCCAAACCTAAAAAAGGAATGAAGAGAAACTTCAGCAATAGGCTAAAAGACCTCTAACCTGAGTCAAGTACAATATATCTTATTTCAATTTTCAAGATAAGGCAAGCAAACATGCTGAGTGATTTGCCCCTGATGATCAGTCAGTTAAAGAAGATCTGAGGACAGTCTTTGGGTTAATATGTTGAAAATGACTTTCTAATTAAGTACTGCATATAACACTTATTATATTTAGTAGAATGTGATAACTGGCTTCATTAAGTCACCCAGGCCAAGACTTGGTATAGGTCAATATATTTCCTCTTGTCCATCAGAGAAGTCCAGAAATAAACTATATACCCCAACTAGCTTCCATCTAAGGAGACTGCCTAGAGCTTTTGTTTCTCAAATGTCTTTGGTTCTGTAAGATGTTATTAGGTATTTCTAGGTGTTCAGTGGTCAAATACATTTGAGAAACACTGGATAAAATAAAAATTGAAAAAAGAATTTAAATAGTAGGATATCTCAGAGTACTTAATTTGCAAATATGAGCTGAGGTGTTCTAAGAAAGGGAACATAGTATGTAATGTCTCCTCACATTTGTAATTTAAGGCTGGAACACTACTGGCATCTACTACATTGGTCTGGAAAAATCTCCACCCTATCCCTGGGAGTATAGGGAGTACCCTATCCTTCAAGTATTTCTCACATTCTCTGATAACACAATGTGTCTGGCACACAGTTAAGTTTAATAGTCCATAAATATTGGTTGAATCATCTAAGAATATTTTGCCTGACTGCCAGTCATGAAAATTGACTCAGAGTGACAATGTACATCATAGCATCTTACCCAAGGTTTTTGGTAATTCTGTTCAGCAGCTCTGGCTTCTGCTTTTTAACCACATCCATGACAGCATTATATACATCACATATCTTCACACCTAATGAGACAGACATGGGACATTAAAGCATCTTTCAGGAAAAAAAAAGCCCAAAATCACATTTTTTAAATCAACATTTTTTTCACCTATTAAGTCCACTAGGGACTTCCCTGGTGGCACAGTGGTTAAGAATCGGCCTGTCAATGCAGGAGACATGGGTTCCAGTCCTGGTCTGGGAAGATCCCACATGCCGCGGAGCAACTAAGCCCATGTGCCACAACTACTGAACCTGCGCTCTAGAGCCCATGAGCCACAACTACTGAAGCCCACGCATCTAGAGCCCGTGCTCTGCAACAAGAGAAGCCACTGCAGTGAGAAGCCCCCACACTGCAACAAAGAGTAGCCCCCACTTGCTGCAATTAGAGGAAGCCTGCGTGCAGCAACAAAGACCCAATGCAGCCATAAATAAATAAACAGATAGATAGATAAATAAATAAATAAATATTCTCTAAAGCAGGGTTTCTCAAAGCATAAAATAAGGAATACAGTTGCAGGAGTGGTAGGACTTAGAAATGTGCATTTTAAAAAACAATTTGCCTGGTCACTCTTTAATTACATGTTTTTTAGAATCACTCCAATGGGACTGTGGAACCCCAGTTGGTCTCAGTGAAATAATTCAAGAGTTGATAAAAGGTATCACATTAAACTTATTATACATTTTGAAAAACAGGACTACTAAATGGGTGAATTACTGCTGGAAGAACTCTGGACTTAAATTTTTCAGGGTCTAGGATATGAATACATATTTCAAGCCAGATATGGTGGCCTCAGAGGGGTTTTTATTATTCAGCTACCTAGGACTATGATCTCTAATTGGATTTCTCAAGATCAACTTGAGGTATCATGGGGGAATGGTGCCTGGAAGCTCTGCAAAACATGAGCGGGCTTACGAAGTAGTTTGAAGTGGTAAACATGAAGTCCCATTTAGCCATCTGGGAGTGAAAAGTCTCAAGGCAAAAGAGGTGTCAAGTACTTTGCTCTTGAGGTAGGCAGCTGCTTGCTTAGCAGGGTTGCTATTAGATCTTCTCTCAAACTAAGATTCCGGGTATCCATTCAATATAGGATTAATATTACACAGCCTGTTGGGAGAGAGACTACTTCTCAGAACTTTCTCAAAAAAGTAATAAGGCCAGAGTATTTTATGAAGATCTGGACACAGAGGCCTAACCAGTCAGAGGTTTTTTTAAACATCAGTATAAAACCACAATAACCACCCATGCGTAAAAGTACACTGAGGAACTAAATGCTAGGATGACTGGAGGTTAGTAAAATCTAATTCTATTTACAGTACAAGAGCCTCAGGGATAAACACGCCCATAAATGCTACATTTTTGTTACATGATTTCTAAACCTTATCTAAGGCACCTTACCATGTCTTAGTTCCTTTAGCAGCTCCTCTTGAAGCTGAAGCAAAAAGTTGTAATTTTCTTGAACCTCCTGAGAAGGATCAACCATCAAAGTGCGAACAAGGTTGGAGCAGTAAGATTTGAAGCGAATACCCATGGCACAGGTAATGGCCCCAAAATGCATGTGATTCTTGTCACTAGAGACCAAAGGAAGAAAGCATTTCATTACACAAACTAGTGAAGTCCTTAGTATCACTAACACACACAGCTGTAATCACTACCTTTCCCTGCTATATCCCAAAGCTGAAGTGGAAAAATGACCTAAACTTTTTTTCAAAAGAACAAATCAGTTTATAAATGCTCCGGAGTAACTTTAATGGCCAAAGCTTTTAGGATAAAAATTCAGTAAAAAGTTGTTGCATCCTAAGTATGTAAAACATATACTGAATTTTATTCATTACAGCTTAACAGCATGATGGTAAGGCATCACCTTTCCACCAGTCCACTATGAATTCACTATGAATTAATCCTTTCCAACCAACGAGGACACACAGCATTCTTTACAGTATTTTAATTTTTATTTTATTTACTTATTTATTTTAAAGCCTATGGTTATAATATCATTGCATGTATGTATGTATGGCACGGGGTCCAGAGCACTCGGGCTCTTTCATTGAGGCGCGCGAGCTCAGTAGCTGTGGCGCGAGGGCTCAGTTGCCCCGTGGCTTGTGGGAATCTTAGTTCCCCAACCAGGGATCGAACCCACGTCCCCTGCATTGGAAGGCAGATTCTTTACCACTGGACCACCAGGGAAGTTCCCTCTTTACAGTATTTTTTAAAAATTAGAAGGGGAATTACATTACGATATATCTAATAAGACTTTTTTTCAACATTTTGCATTTTTCTCGGCATTTTTAAATCATCTGGAAAATGCTTACAATCAAATACTCAAGTAAGAAATGAGTAACTGTGAAATAAAATAAAAATATGCATAGAATAAGAAGATAATGTAAAAAGCAGGCTAATGATTATTCTTTCTCCTCCTACTTTTTTTTAAAAAATAAATTCATTTTATTTATTTATTTATTTATTTATTTATTTATTTATTTATTTGGTTGTGTTGGGTCTTCGTTTCTGTGTGAGGGCTTTCTCCGGTTGCAGCGAGCAGGGGCCACTCTTCATCGCGGCACGCGGGCCTCTCACTGTCGCGGCCTCTCCTGTTGCAGAGCACAGGCTCCAGATGTGCAGGCTTAGTAGTTGTGGCTCATGGGCCCAGTTGCTCCGCGGCATGTGGGATCTTCCCAGACCAGGGCTTGAACCCGTGTCCCCTGCATTGGCAGGCAGATTCTCAACCACTGCGCCACCAGGGAAGCCCCTCCTCCTACTTTTTTGAATTCCAGAATGAGTCCAAGAAAAAAAAACAGGCCAAAGGCTGAAATGCTCTGGTTGTTGTTATATTTTGAAATTCTCCTACTTACCTCACCACACTGAACTTGAGGTTATAGTTGCCACCACTCTGAATGATAGGAGGGTAACACATTTCCACAGTAGAAGGGTCTGCCCCGGCTAGGTATTTTTTCTCTTCTATGGCCTTTTCCACAGACTCAGCCAGTTTGCTGTGTCGAACTTTCTGTAAGTATATCCAGAAATAAAACAATACTTACTAGAGAGTGGCAGAGGGGTGTTGGGTTTTTGGTTATCACCATTTGAAGATAACATATATCCTGATTATCATATAGGATGCTATAGAAGTCTTACGAAGTGGTTTATGCACCACTTAACATACTGGTGTACGTGTAAAGCAAATTTAGAGAATATGTGGAATTCACAGCTATTCAAGGAATTCTCAAGTGAAATACTGGGTAACCTCCAGAAACTACAGTGCAGGTTTATAGTTATTTTGAAAGAGAGCTGGCACAATTACACACCAGAAGTTCCCTCTTTACAGTATTTTTTAAAAATTAGAAGGGGAATTACATTACGATATATCTAATAAGACTTTTTTTCAACATTTTGCATTTTTCTCGGCATTTTTAAATCATCTGGAAAATGCTTACAATCAAATACTCAAGTAAGAAATGAGTAACTGTGAAATAAAATAAAAATATGCATAGAATAAGAAGATAATGTAAAAAGCAGGCTAATGATTATTCTTTCTCCTCCTACTTTTTTTTAAAAAATAAATTCATTTTATTTATTTATTTATTTATTTATTTATTTATTTATTTATTTGGTTGTGTTGGGTCTTCGTTTCTGTGTGAGGGCTTTCTCCGGTTGCAGCGAGCAGGGGCCACTCTTCATCGCGGCACGCGGGCCTCTCACTGTCGCGGCCTCTCCTGTTGCAGAGCACAGGCTCCAGATGTGCAGGCTTAGTAGTTGTGGCTCATGGGCCCAGTTGCTCCGCGGCATGTGGGATCTTCCCAGACCAGGGCTTGAACCCGTGTCCCCTGCATTGGCAGGCAGATTCTCAACCACTGCGCCACCAGGGAAGCCCCTCCTCCTACTTTTTTGAATTCCAGAATGAGTCCAAGAAAAAAAAACAGGCCAAAGGCTGAAATGCTCTGGTTGTTGTTATATTTTGAAATTCTCCTACTTACCTCACCACACTGAACTTGAGGTTATAGTTGCCACCACTCTGAATGATAGGAGGGTAACACATTTCCACAGTAGAAGGGTCTGCCCCGGCTAGGTATTTTTTCTCTTCTATGGCCTTTTCCACAGACTCAGCCAGTTTGCTGTGTCGAACTTTCTGTAAGTATATCCAGAAATAAAACAATACTTACTAGAGAGTGGCAGAGGGGTGTTGGGTTTTTGGTTATCACCATTTGAAGATAACATATATCCTGATTATCATATAGGATGCTATAGAAGTCTTACGAAGTGGTTTATGCACCACTTAACATACTGGTGTACGTGTAAAGCAAATTTAGAGAATATGTGGAATTCACAGCTATTCAAGGAATTCTCAAGTGAAATACTGGGTAACCTCCAGAAACTACAGTGCAGGTTTATAGTTATTTTGAAAGAGAGCTGGCACAATTACACACCAACTTATGTATCAAAGCAAGGCGAACACACACCAAAAAACCCCGCATGGGAGAGACTTACTTCTGCTTCATTAAAACAGTAAAAAGACGCCCCCCTCTCTTTTCACCTCATCTGCATCGACTATTTCCATGACTCTTTCCTTGAAGAATTTGTTGAAGACCTCAGAGGTGATGCTGGCTGCTTTCTTCATTAGATTGAGCTCTCCATCCTCCTTTACAGCAATGGTATAGGCCACAACTGCACTGATGTCTATCTGCAATCAAAGCGATAAACAGTTTCTAACATGCAGATACGGAATTGCTAAAGAAATATATCTCCCCCAAGTCAAATATTATCAGTGATGATATCTGGTTATTTAATAGCAAACTACTCATCAGCAGTCTGCAGAATATCTAAATTTCCTCTTCTTGGATTGAATAAACATCTGAAAGAGCTCTTTACCAGGTCACTGGTGTATTCTAAGAGGCATTAAACTAATGTATCATTTAAAATGTAAATATAAATGCCTCTCTCTTGAGGTTTCCATAAAGGCTGAAGGAAGGCAGACAGGAAAGAAAAGAAAAACAAAATTTTTTTTGGACAAGAGATTTTCCTCAGTTTCCCTCTGAAGTACCTGAACTCTCTCCTGAGTGCCTCATTCCTAACTGGAAAGTAAAACTGCCTCACTGCTCAGCCGAAGGGAATGAAAAATGGAAATGTGAATGAATATATAGCTTTCCCAAAACAAATTCTCTGCATTATCTGTTATGGAAGCTCCTCACAATTTTGTCTTCTCAACTCTCAATGTGCCTATTTCCAAGAGTATTCTTACTTTGTCAAAGCCCTCTTTGTTGAGGCAGTCATTCCAGCTCTTCATGAACTCTCCTGGGAATTTGTCTTTGCTGAACACTCCAATCTTCTTGCCATTCTTGCTTTCTTTAATGGCTTCAATCATTTTATCAAAGCTGCTCTTATTACTTTCATTCTATCAGTGCCACAGGGAGGAAAAGGGGTTCAATTTCAGAATTAGACATCTATGTTCTACTAGTACTAGGCAGAGAATATTCTAAACTACAGAAAGAATAAATTCTATTTCCCCTTCTACTACCTACTTCTTTAGGGCAGACTGTAACACACCAAAAGGTAACGCAAAATTTCTTTGGATATCTTTATATGCTTAAGTGAAGTACCATATAAGCTGAGAAGGCTATTCTTTTTCTTCAGGAACAGCTAAGAAACACAAAGGTGAACAACATTTTGAGAAGAAATCTTCTCAGAAGAGAAGTGGGCAGTATAACAAAAAAGATTACATTTGATAAAAACTGGAAATGAGGTATGCCTCATTTTCCTTAAGGATATTTAAAAGCTATTTGTTCTAATTAAGGCGCTCAGATTAAAACAAACAAGTTGACAGTGTCAAGAATGGATAAAGTCAGTGTTCACCAGAATTTCATAACCCATTTGTCTTACTGTAGAACTGATAGGACTACTGAACTCTTTTCTTCCTGACTAACAAATGACAGTCAGCTAAATCTTCCCCTGTATTTTTTAAATTCCTAGAAGGCTTTTCTGTTCATCACTTTTAAACATTCTTTCACATTTATGACACCTTCTTTATTAGTTCTGACCTTTTCTCGTATGAGCAGTGTGATGGCAGGGGCTCCATTAGCATTCTCATTGCCCTTAGTGTTAGCAATCTGTTTCAAGAACTCCACTTTTTTCTTGCTGGCCATAAAGATGATTTTGTCATCACAGAAGACCATGATAGTATCAGTTAGTTCATAACCAAAGAGCCATGTCTATGGGAAAAGACAACGGTGTGTACAGATACAAAAAAATTAATGTACTTATACAGAAATATTTATAAATTAAGGTATCTGGAATTAACTTCCAAATAATCTTGGAATGGGGGAACCTGGATGTAGATTCAAATGAAATGAGATTGGTCAGGAGTTGACAATTTATTGGATAATGGGTACACAGGAGTTCAATGTATTCTTTTACCTACTTTTATTTGTTTGAAACATTCTATAATAAAGACCATCAAATCGTTTGGATAATTTGTGTTTATAGGAAGTATATTACTGTTTAGTAGGACAGAAATGCATAAAACAAGAGACAGAGAAGCACCTCAGGGAACTGTGCATTCTAGCTCCCCAAAGATTGCTAGTTGCCTACTAATTACTCATATCTTCTCTCTCAAAGAGACTCATGACCTTTAGCTGGGCAAAATGCTCAGCACAAAGACCCTATTTCCCATCCTTTCTTGCAGCCAAGCATGACCATTAGATTAAATTTGGGCCAATAAGTTATAAGTAAAAGTATTCTGTGGGACTTCAAGAAAGTCTCTTTAAAAAAGGAGGGAGGGCCTCCCATTTTATTCCCTCTCTCCATTCTTTTTGCTCAGAATGCAGATATAAGGGTGAAGCTGCAGCAAATTTTGCAAAATGAGCACAAGGGCTATACTCTATGGATGGCAGAGTAGAGACTGGGAAAAAACTTGGGTCCCTGAAGACTATCTAAGAGAAAAAGAAATATTTTTTTAACCCACTGTTATTTAGATTTTTCTGTTATTTAAAGTTAAATCCATCGTAATTTATACACTTCTCTTCCTTTTTCCTTATGTTCTAAATCAGTGCTGTTCACTGAACTTTTTGTGACAGAAATATTCTGTATGTCCTCTACCTAACATGATAGCCACTACTGAGTACTTGAGACTTAGGACTGAAGAGTTAAAACTTTAATGTGGCTAGTGGCTACCATATTGAACAGTATAGTAGCTGATTCAGTGACTCTCAGGGCTAAACACAGCTGTAAATTTCTCACCTGTAAGGCAGTTGATTTGGCATAAACGATTTCTTCATCAACACCCACTGATACAACAATGGCATCAACGTTGGCATACTCATCTTCTCCTTTCTGAAAAGTAGAGTAAGTAATTTGTTCATTTTCTTTCACACTAGCAAAACAGGAATACAAACTTCAGTATGTACCCAAGATATGTGCAATTTTTTCCTAACAGAAATTCTAAGTTTAAGGTACATGTTTGCCTGGCAACCTCACAGCCATCACTTACTCTATTTTTATTTGTTTGTTTGCTTTTTGCGGTACGCGGGCCTCTCACTGTTGTGGCCTCTCCCGTTGCGGAGCACAGGCTCCGGACGCGCAGGCTCAGCGGTCATGGCTCACGGGCCCAGCCGCTCCGCGGCATGTGGGATCCTCCCAGACCGGGGCACGAACCCACATCCCCTGCATCGGCAGGCGGACTCTCAACCACTGCGGCCACCAGGGAAGCCCTAAGTTCAACTTTTTGAGGAAACACCAGACTGTCTTCTAAAGTGTCTGCACTATTTTACATTCCCAATAGTAACGTATGAGGGTTCCACTTTCTCCACATGATGACCAACACTTGTTATCTTTTTTATTATTTTATTATTTATATAGCCACCCAATGGGTATAAAGTAGTATCTCACTGTAGTTCTGATTTGCATTTGCCTAATGGCTAATGATGTTGACTGAGTCCCCATTCACATGATTCCTGATGAGCTGTATACCCTTTCTGGAGAAGTGTGTATTCAGATCCTTTGCCCATTCTGTAACTGGGTTACTGCTTTATTACTAAGCTTTAAGAGTTATTTTTATGTTCTAGATATAAGTCTCTTACCAGATATGATTTGCATTATTTTCTCCCATTCAGTGGGTTTTCTTTCACTTTCGTAATGATGTTGTCCTTTGAAGCACAAAAGTTGTTAATTTGAAAGAAGTCCAAATTCTTTTCTTGTGCTTTTGATGTCATATCTAAGGTGGTTTTGCCTAACGCAAGGACATGAAGATTTACCTATGCTTTCTTCTACAAGTTTTATAGTTTTAGCTCTTATATTTAGATCTGTGACTCATTTTTGAGTAAATTTTTGTGTATGGTGTGAGGAAGGGGCCTAACTTCATTATTTCGCATGCAGATAACCATCTGTTACAGCACCAAGGCAGTGGCACCAAACTATGTTCTTCACTATCAAACACTCATAGGAAAAAAATCCAGTTTCACTAAAAAATGTCCTTGACACAGTAAAAATGATTAATATTATGAAATCCTAACCCTTGAATATGTCTTCTTCATATTCTGTGTAAAGAAATGAGAAGTACACACAAAGCATTTCTGTGTGCAAACTGAAGTATGATGGTTTTCTCAAGGAAAAGCACTTGTATAATTACTTGAGTAACAAACTGAACTAGCCATTTAAACAGAGTTGGGCATCTGGCATACATTTTCTTGAAAATGAATTAAGTGAGCCTATCACTTCAAGGAAAACAAATGACAAACATGTTGTCAATGATGAAATTCGAGTTTTCAAGCAAAAATCAAAATTTTGACAAACTTGTACCCACCATCGTGAACTTGACAGCTTCTCTACTTACTCAAGACTTTTCTGATATCGGTGGTGATATTAACATACACGATTCTCCAATATCATAAAATGAAATGTGTACATTTACCAGATCTGTACAACTGAGGGAACCAATATCTTCCAAATAAGCAACGCTTGTTACAAAATCATCCATGGGTAAAGGATCAAAGGTGCAAGACAGACCCATAACTTGAGTATGAAAAGTTCACTGCTGTGGTTTTAGATTCCACATTACAACTAACTTTCAAGAGATTACCACTTCCAGACTTTTAGTGTAGTAATAACAAAGAATATCCATAATTATCTGAAAAGGTTATTAAAATTTCTCCCTTTTCCAGCTTCATGTATATTTGAAGCTAAATTTCTTTATGTACTTGATACAACCCATACAAAGAAATGCTTTGTGGGGAATAATTTAAGAATGTAAAGGGGTCCTGATACCAAAGAGTTTGAGAACCACTGTGTTATGATTCCTACAACATATATTAACACCAACTCTGGCATCAAATATTCTCTCCTCCCCCAAATTTTGCTACATGCATTCCAACTATGGGATTTTGTGGCACTAGAATTACTAGTACCTTGATAACCTCCCAAAATTAGCAACAGGTATTCCCTTATATTTAATGCTTACGTGTTCTGGCTACTGACATATATTTCCTAAACATCTGTCTACAAAAAACACCACTGAAACTAACCAAAAAGTCCCTTTTAGTATTTTTTGATACTTGAAATCTTGGTTGAGTCAAAATTTTTTAGCAAAAAAAACACGTACGAAAATTCAAAATACACAGTAATAAATTTTTAAAAAGTATATGAAGAGGGCTTCCCTGGTGGCACAGTGGTTGAGAATCTGCCTGCCAATGCAGGGGACACGGGTTTGAGCCCTGGTCTGGGAAGATCCCACAGGCCGCGGAGCAACTGGGCCCGTGAGCCACAACTACTGAGCCTGCATGTCTGGAGCCTGTGCTCCACAACAAGAGAGGCCGCGATAGCGAGAGGCCCGCACACCGCGATGAAGAGTGGCCCCCACTTGCCACAACTAGAGTAAGCCCTCGCACAGAAACAAAGACCCAACACAGCCAAAAATAAATAAATAAATAAATAATTAAAACCACATATTAAAATAAATAAATAAAATCTTAAAAAAAAAAAAAGTATATGAAGAGGGACTTCCCTGGGGGCACAGGGGTTAAGAATCTGCCTGCCAATACAGGGGACACGGGTTCGATCCCTGGTCTGGGAAGATCCCACATGCCATGGAGCAGCTAAGCCCGTGCGCCACAACCACTGAAGCCGTGCACCTAGAGCCCACGCTCCACAACAAGAGAAGCCACCACAATGAGAAGCCTGCGCACCACAACGAAGAGCAGCCCCCGCTCACGGCAACTAGAGAAAGCCCACACACAGCAACGAAGACCCAACGCAGCCAAAAAAATATATATAATATAATTATGTAACTTAATCATTAATCATCTGGGAAAACCATATAAAGGGATCTCAATATAATTGAAAATAGGGAGAGAGAAAAAAAGACCCACGTAGTCAGCTTTTTTATGAAGATAGGGGAAACAAATCCATCAAAATCTCCAGGATTTCAATGAATATAAAATGCCTGGTTTTCCACTGCCCATCAAAAAGGTAAGAGGATGAATCCTAATTTCTCTTGGAACCCATGTGCTTTGACCATTTCATTCTTGATTCTTGACAAACACCGGTGGGCTCTAATATCAGAAAAAATAAATAACAGCAGAATATCTAAAGATAATAAATTTAAATAAAATTTCTCTTACAGTGGGATTCAATGAAAAGGATTACAGTAAAGCCAAACATTTTCACAGCAAAATCTGGGGCACTACTTTGTATTTTCAAACCTTATGAGGAGTACAAATGCCTTATACAGGTTACATCTGCAAACAGTCTTCTGAAACTGTGGGAGATTTTTATTTTTATTTATTTATTTATTTATTTTGCTGTACGCGGGCCTCTCACTGTTGCGGCCTCTCCCGTTGCGGAGCACAGGCTCTGGATGCGCAGGCTCAGCGGCCATGGCTCGCAGGCCCAGCCGCTCCGTGGCATGTGGGATCCTCCCGGACTGGGGCACGAACCCACGTCCCCTGCATCAGCAGGCGGACTCTCAACCACCGCGCCACCAGGGAAGCCCCTGTGGGAGATTTTTAATAATCTGCTTGTAAAACTTACATGATAAGTTACCAAAGTAATGTTATAATAAAGTTATATATAATACTAAAATATTTTCAGATTAACTTGTGTCTGGAATTTGTTCTAAAATACTGGAGTGGGGGTGGGGGGCTGGCAAAAAGAAAGAGAAGCCACAAGGCTGGCAGCCATTGCCCCAGGGCCAGGCCTACAGTCAGCTCCAGGTGCTGGCTGTTAGAGGCAGCTGGGGCTCAACTCTGCTGCTTAACCGGCTCCAGATTCCCATGTGACCTTTTCTGCTGGGGAGGTCTTTAGGACTCAGACTTGAGCCCCTGTCAAATCTGGACTTTCTAGATGAACCATTTTGCAGCAGTGACCCCTGGTATGCAGACTCTCAACATCCACCAAACCCTTTCTGTCTCCAAAGCCTGCCACTTTCCAGTCTGTCTGGTTCACTTAACACTCAAGTGTTGCTGAAACAGGTGTTTCAGATGGGAACAGTATTTACTGAGAAAGCACTTTCTGTATGTAATCTACAATAAAACTTTAGCTGTAGTATGCATCATCACATTCAAAACCCCAAATCAAGACCTCATTTGTTTATTTTTGCTTTTATTTCCTTTACTTTAGGAGACAGATCCAAAAAAAGTATTGCTATGATTTATGTCAAAGAGTGTTCTGCCTGTGTTTCTTCTGCATTTCAGTCTTTAATAATAATGGGAAACAGTAGTTACTGTGGGCTAGGCACTATTCTAAGTACCTTATACACATTAGCTCATTTAATTCTCACAGCAACACTTACAGATGTGAAGATGGAGGAGGCTGGAGCACACAGAGGTTGGGTCATGATAAGTGGTGGGGTCATGGATTCAAGCCCAGGCAGTCTGGCTTCAGAGTAAGCCCTTACCCAGTAGGCATGTATGGGGTGGTGCAGTGGTTAAGAATCCGCCTGCCAGTGCAGGGGACACAGGTTAAATTCCCGGTCTGGGAAGATCCCACATGCCGTGGAGCAACTAAGCCCGCGCACTACAACTACTGAAGCCCATGCGCCTAGAGCCCGTGCTCTGCAACGAGAGAAGCCACCACAATGAGAAGCCCAGGCACCGAAACAAAGAGTAGCCCCCGCTCGCCTCAACTAGAGAAAGCCCGCGCGCAGCAACGAAGACCCAACGCAGCCAAAAAGAAAAAAAGATATATGCACCCCAATGTCCATTGCAGCATTATTTACAATAGCCATGATATGGAAGCAACCTAAGTGTCCATCAACAGATGAATGGATAAAGATGTGGGGCGTATGTGTACACACACACACACACACACACACACACACAGGAATATTACACTCAGCCATAAAAAAGAATGAAATTTTTCCATCTCCAACAACATGGATGGACTTAGAAGGTATGCTTAGTGAAAAAAGTCAGAGAAATAAAAATACTGTATGATATAACATATGCGAAAGCTAGAAAATAAACTAGTGACTATAACGAAACAGATTCACAGATATTGAAAACAAACTAGTGGTTATCAGTGGGGAGGGACAAAATAGGGGTAAGCGGTTAAGACGTGCAAACTACTATGTATAAAATAAACAAACTATAAGGACATATTGTATAGCACAGGGAATACAGCCGATCTTTTATAACTATAAATGGAATAATAGAACCTTTAAAAATATAACCTAAAAAAATTACAATTTAATAATATCAATTGTGCTTACATTATCTTTATTTTTTAACAGCAATTTTTTATTTTTTGGAAAGTGACAATTGTCCACTTACAGTGATATAAAGTATGTTCTCTGGATGTATTAAGGTTAAAGAATTTTTTGGAAGATGAAAAGACGACAGAGTGTTAAATGACTAAGTGCCTGACAAGCATTCTCAGCCGGAAGATATTGATGTTAAGTGTGGGTATCTCACAGAGCCGTAATGGGCTCAGGGCTCGGGAGGCACCAAGTATTAGAGAAGGGGAAAGGGACATATTGAACACGGATAAGTTCAGAGCTAAGAACAGAAGGTCTGGTCAGCAAGCTTAAGTCCCCAGTTCTCGGAAGCCCTGAGACAACTCCTAATCCTTCCGCAAAGAGACTTAATTTATTCTCTGGAGAATGGAGCTCAAAAAGGCTCTAGATACTAGGCCCAGCAGAAGGCAAGTACTAAATGCTGAGGAATTAAATGAAAATCTGTTTTCTGAATGACAACAACTGCCCCAAAGACAAGAATTAGAGGACTTTTCTTTGAGCATCACTGAATTCAGAGAAAATACTTCAGATACTGTCAGTATCTGGGGGTTCTCCATGGAACAAGCTAACCTATTCACTCTATCGTAACCCCTCTCTACTAGTTGAGAGACCCTATTCATGCAGAGCTTCCCACCAGTTTCTTATTACCTTATTCTTAATACAAATGGGTAGCCAAGCCTCATTTTGATTTTTGTGAAGTGTCCTTCATGTAAGAGAGAAAGCAAAGAAATCCAGAGGAAACAGGCATGGCCGAGGACAGAAAATAAAAATTAAATAAAACATCCCCTATAAGAGAAATAAATATAGTACATCCATGAAACGAGAAAAGAATAGGGGACAAAAAAGAACTTAGAAAAAAACATTCAATAAAAAGTGGTAAAATAAAGTTAAGAAACAGTATCTGGAAGTAGAAGATAGAGACAGGAAATGAAATGGAAAGATAATGAATTTAAGCCAAAAGGTCTAAACCTTACTAAATTGGAATTTCAGGGGGAAAATAAACCAGATCACTGAGGAAACGGGGAGAAAATGATCAATGAATGCAAAATTCCAGCACTGACGGATTTGAGTCTTGAGACTAAAATGGCCCCCCACTTCCCAACTCAATGCAAAGGGGGTGGGGGGGAAAGACTCATACCAGGGCAGTGAAATTTCAAAACACAAGGAATAAAGAGATGTTTTACAGAGAACAATAGGCCACATATATTGGAACAGGAAATAGAATCACATCAGCCTTCTTCTCAAAAGTAAGACTGAAAGCTTGAAGGCTGACAAATAGCTTTAAAATTCTGAGCAGAACTCTGAGATTTTCAACCTTGAATTTTATACCCACTGAACTATATTATTAACCAAAAGTGGAAACAGAATGAAACTTTTTAAGACACATAAGGGCTCAAGAAACATCTACTCTCTGTATTCTTTCCTAAGAAACTCTTAGAGAAATGCTCTAACAAAACAAAGGAAAAAAAAATCAAGACATGGACTGTAGGATACAGGGGACACTGGAAAGTTCCAAGGTTCAACAGGCCTAGAGAGCAACCCGTACAGATAGAGCAGAATAATGTAAGGCTGAGTGGCTGGGTGTTGGCGGTATTTAAAAAACAAACACAGAATTAATAAAATATCTGATGAGTGTGAAAATTTTAGAATAAAAACTTGATGAGATTATGACAGATCTGCAGGGCTAGAGACATTTAAAAGAGGAGAGAAACTGAAGTAATCATTAATGCCATGAAAAATGAAAAACTGCAGAGAAAAGGAAAGGTAATTAATTGTACTCTACTGCTTGCCCAGCAGTGAAAATAGTTGCATGAGCATAACAATGTAAACTGACTGAGTTTACTAAAACTTTTTGGGGAAAAAAACTTATCGAGGGATGGATATGTGATAAAGCAAGTATGATAAAATATTAATTGTGTAAACTAGGTGGGGGTACATGGGTTCTTACTGAAAATTTCTTTTACCTTTCTGTATGTTGAAATTTTTCATAACTGTGTCAAGAAGAAAATTTACAGGAAGTGTCAGGAGGTAGGGAAGCTGGAATGAATATGATGGTTTAAGACAGTTAAATTTCAATCCTAATCTATCAAAACAAGAGTTAATATCTACAACTGATAAATCAAGAAATAGCAGTATATAGATATTACTTCAAAATATGAAAGAAAGTGAAGAACTGGAAAGTGGGTGCTTCTGGGGCAGGTGATTGTTTTTTGTTAAGGCTGTTAGAACTATTTGGTTTTTTAAAACCTATGTATGCGTTTTAAAAACCCATGTATGGGGCTTCCCTGGTGGCGCAGTGGTTGAGAGTCCACCTGCCGATGCAGGGGACACGGGTTCGTGCCCCGGTCCGGGAAGATCCCACATGCCACAGAGCGGTTGGGCCCGTGAGCCATGGCCGCTGGGCCTGCGCGTCCGGAGCCTGTGCTCTGCAATGGGAGAGGCCACAGCAGTGAGAGGCCCCTGTACCCGCCCCCCACCAAAAGAAAAAAGAAAACCTATGTATGTATTACTTGATTAAAACTGATTTTTTAAAGTGCAAGGTAAATAATGTAAGTGGTAAGGAATCTGCAAAAATTGTGAAGGTGGTATCGGAATGATAAAAAGTTGGGGAAATACTGCAGCAGAGGAACAACTATCTTCCTTTGAACCAAAGGGGTACTGTATTAAAACACGAAACATTTTTGAAGTCTCTAGTTATAGCTAAGACACCGATCTAATTCATCACCCAAACTGAGACAGTTTTGAGAACAAAAAAGTATGCCATTAATTACATATGTACAACAGGTGAACAGTTTCAGGAAAGGCAGGACTTATGATCACCCTGAGTACAGTCTCTATAAAAATCTCTTCAAACCAAGAAAGGAATGCATGAGAGTTCAGAAATCAAGTTACCATCATTCACTGAGTGCCTACTACACGCCAGGCACTGCACTTGGTAACAGTGATAAAAAATAAATAAAAATTTGAGTAAGCAAGAATAAATGAATCCTAACCTGCCCAGGCATTTACTTCCATCTAGCCTTACTCTTCACTCAA
Organism: Lipotes vexillifer; assembly: GCF_000442215.2. Lineage (NCBI taxonomy): Eukaryota > Metazoa > Chordata > Mammalia > Artiodactyla > Lipotidae > Lipotes > Lipotes vexillifer. The sequence continues at coordinate 346,420 of NW_006774793.1, forward strand.
GAAACCAAAGCATTATTTAAACCTTTCTCTAGCTCACGCCAGAGATAAATGAGCCATAATGAACTGAGATGGGTAGAAGCAAGCCGTTACCTGTTGAAAATAGTATGGAAATTGCCCATATTTTAAAGAACCTTCCTAAGCCACAAAAGATTACTGCCTAGTCTTAGAGAGCAATCCAGAACAAGAAGCTTGTCCACAACAAAAATCAGCAAAGAGCCAGAAATCGCCACTCAAGAGAAACACTGACACTATAGGTTATTAGTTTTCTCCACAGGCACAAACTTCCTTTTTGAGGCTGGAGCCACTCACTCCTCAGTCCTGACCAGTAGTGCAGCACTATATGAATGAATGCAATGGATCAGCATTCCTTTTGAAACAGCTGCTATTCTGATTTTTTATGGAACTCTTTTGGGTTAAAAGGCAGATGACTTAAGTCAAGGTTCACACACACAGCAGGATGTCCTAATAGGTAGGTCTCAAATGAGTTATTGGTGTGCACAGACACAGTATTCCCTCAGCTCTCAAAGCAGCTGGGACCCCAGGATGGTGGGTAACCTACCCCCTTGTACCCTATGCAGTACTAATTCTATCACTTGGTTAAAAACAATCACAATCATGAAAAGGCTGGGAAGCCCTGAATATGGACCTGGTAAGTATAAGAAGACAGAGGAGAAGCCCCCAGCTGATGCTCATGATCCAATACCATCACCTGGGGTTCTCTAAGGCAGGACAGGTGCTGCAAACCCTTTCTGCTCGGAGCAGTTCTCATTTAAAAGAAAGACAGGCAGGCTTTCCTGGTGGCGCAGTGGTTAAGACTCCTCCTGCCAATGCGGGGGACAAGGGTTCAAGCCCTGGTCCGGGCAGATCCCACATGCCGCGGAGCAACTAAGCCCGTGCGCCCCAACTACTAAGCCTGCGCTCTAGAGCCCGAGCCACAACTACTGAAGCCTGCGCGCCTAAAGCCCATGCTCCGCAACAAGAGAAGTCACTGCAATGAGAAGCCCACGCACCACAACGAAGAGTAGCCCCCGCTCGCCGCAACTAGAGAAAGCACGCCCACAGCAAGGAAGACCCATCGCAGCCAAAAATAAATTAAATTAATTAATTTTAAAAAAATGAGAGCCAGGACTAGACTAGACTCAAACATCCAGAAAGAGTCATAAATAATAAGTTTTAGTCACTACGGAGGTCTCCTGTTTCATTTCTGGCTGAGCCCATTTTCATATCCCTAAAATGACACTATTTACTCAGGTATAATGTTTAATGCTTTAGAAATTTCTACTCAAACAGAAATGTGTGATACTGCAACTGTTTGGGGGGTGTAAGTTATGAAAATTGTGATTAAGAGATACATCTTAGTTACAATAGCCTCACAAAATGTACCTTAGCCAAACTCAACTTGCATAGATGAGATTAGGAAACACATTAGCTCCTACTCTTTTTTAAAAAAAGAAAATGAAAAAAAAAAGATTGGTAGCCTTTTGGTGCTCTATAACTCTAGGTAGTTGAACAGCATTGGAGCTACCACAAGCACCCACACAGTTCTGAGATTAATGCTTAAGGGTATCTAAAACTTAAAAATGGGTGTGGGGACTCTGCTGGTGGTGCAGTGGTTAACAACCCGCCTGCCAATGCAGGGGACATGGGTTCGAGCCCTGATCCGGGAAGATGCCACATGCCGCGGAGCAACTAAGCCCGTGCGCCACAACTACTGAAGCCTGCACGCCTAGAGCCTGCGCTCTGCAACAAGAGAAGCCACTGCAATGAGAAGCCCTTGCACCGCAACCAAGAATAGCCCCCCCTTCCCGCAACTAGAGAATGCCTGCACGCAGCAACAAAAACCCAACGCAGTCAAATAAATAAATAATAATTAAAAGTGGGTGTGGAGCCCAAACTAATCTTTTAGTTAATTTTTGTCATAACAGAGATTTCTTTGCAGATGGGAGCTGACAACACAAGGCTTGGAATTTATATAGTTAACTTCAAGTTATTCTCATTTCAATGCCAGTTTTCTTATTCAAAAAAAAAAATAGTGTAGAAAAACAAACATAGCTTGCACCTGTACATTTCACTATTTTCCTGCTGCAGCTAAGAGGATAAGCAACCAGAAATTATCCCAGAAAACTATGATCTTTGGTTAAGCTGATCAGAATCAAAGTACTGCAACCTGGAACAACAATGCATAAAGAAATTCTACAGGTGGGTTCTAGGCATAGTTGTTAAAATTTACAGTTATAAAAAAGCAGAAAGTCTATTTAAATAAGATTTTTCATTATGATACACCACAAATTTTGCTAATGAGTACATTTTTATATTGATTTGGCTTGTAACTTTGTAACACCAAGATCTTATTAAAGTCTAACATGCTCCTTTCAAATGACAGGAGGGCCAAGATAAATTTTAATGATTTTCGAGAAGCAAACAAAAAAATGGGGGCCAATAACTTTCATGGATTTAAAAACTGTCATTTGACATTAAGTTTGCCAATCTGTCTCCAGGTCTCAAGCTTTTCCTAGTTTCATGCTTTGCAATCACCTATCATGTAGAGGAGCTTTGAGCTCTAAATTAATCTTAGCTTCCATACATGGTCTAGAGAGGATAATTTGATAAACTCTGAATCACTGGGACTAGAAGCAACCACCACAGCAAAGGTGTGTAATTTTGGGGTCTATGGGTGGAAGAGAGGGCTTTTGATTATTACTTGTACAATAGTACTTTAGGAAATATCTGGGCATTTAGAAAGAGTTTTTCTAATACAGATCACATTCAAACTTTAAAATGTGACAGTGAGAGAAACTGTAAAAACATCTGGTAGAAATTAACCAATAAAAAATTTTTAAATAAAATTTATGTTCGGCTTTAGCCTAGCATAGAGTCCTTATTTTTGCTTCTCATAAAATGCAAAGAACCCATTTTATTTTCAATTATCTAATGCATTTATGCTCAAAAGATGAAACATGCACGGGTACCTTTAATATGAATGGTAGGGAAATGACCAATTTTAATAGCTTAGTTTTTAGATCAGTTTGAGAGGTAATTTACAATGCTGAAATCAGAACTGATCATTTTTGTCAGGACGCTTTTCAGATTTGAAAGTCTTCATTAGTTTTATCTTCCCTGAATGACAGAGTTCAGAAGCCAGACTTAACCTAGATAGCTCAGAATGCACCACAGGATGCAATCAAATGTTTGAATTGATAACTTACCAGCATAAAAATAAAATCGTTAACTGGGGACTTTTTCAAGCAGCAAAAATGCCCAATCCCTAAAAGACTGGGTACTGCAACAGCTCTTTTTCTGAACACGTGCCCCGGATACTCAACCAAGGATGAAAACTAATGAGGTTTCAGGCAACACATCGTTTTTTGCATTAACTAAAGCCTGCAGGTTTTCAGCGTTAGGTTTCTGTGTTGCCCACAGCAGGGCCTAGAACATGAGACAGTTGCGCGTGAGCAGTATTTCTTTTTTTAACTCCAGCAACAGCCCCGCAAACGATAAACGCCAAGAGCCCGGTTCACATTCTCTTGGACCCTCCATCCATCCTTGACGAAATGGTTGTAATTCTGGCGGGACCTGGGGCGCAACACTGTGGTTCTGGGAGGACAGAGCGAGTGCGTGGGTGTGTGCGAACACTGCAGGAGGGGGCAGCAAGACTTGATCACGGAGTGGGAGGGAAGGATGATGATGCCTCTCCTAGGGCGGGAAGAAACTACGAGAGGTGGTTGTTATGCATGACGGGGGCTGGCACGCAGGGAAGATGGTGGTGGCCGCAGGGCAGGGTGATTGCCGGGGGGATTCCCTGTTACTGGGCGGCGCTCGGAGCCGCCTGCGGTGAATGATCCTGGAGCAACTAAAGCGGCGCGACACTGAACCCGGGAATTCCCGACGGAAAGGGGAAAAAAGGCGCCGAGAAACGGGGTTATTATGGGATGGCAAAGGGGGCTCCCTAGGGAAAATTACGGGATCTATCTCACCCTCCAATTGCTGTACAGTCTCTTCACTCGCCGGTAATAAGCGTCTTTGTCCAGAGTTACAGCCATAGCCACAAACGCCGCTCCTCCTCGGGTTCCGAGAATCACGCGAGGTCCCGGCTCAGCCGCCCGCTCTCGGCCCTGGAATCCCGCACTCTCCCAGTGACCCGGAAGTACCGACCTCAAAGATGCCCTTTCCGCTTCCGGGTCCCAGCAGCGCTTGGGATTCTTTTTTTTTCCTTAAATCCTTCCTACGGAGGTTAGGGGGAGGAGAGGATGGAAAAGAGTGGGGAAAGCGACAAAATATGTAACGCAAAAAGAGTTCAGATTTTCGCGGGGTTTTCTTGTCAATTTAGCAACAGCCGCACGAGAGTCGACGTCATCACGTGATCCCCTGCACCCGCCCTTACTCTCTGCCAGGCCGCGGTTTCCAGGCGCTCGGACTCCTTGCCGAGGCGGCGGCGGCAGCGGCAGCGGCGATCGCCGCCGGGCACTGAGAAGGAGGCGGGAGTCCTGACGTGCCGGCCCCGCCCCACACAAGCTGCCGCGCGCGGGTGCAGTGGCCCCACCCAAAGGAAGGGGAAGCGGAAAGAGCAGGGTCTGGCGTGGGGTAGGAGTGGAAAGACTGCAGCGTGACTCGGTCCGTTCCTGTCCTAGAAGAGGTGCGGAAGTAAAAGCCTCTGCTGCTTCAGGGCTGGAAGGATCCTCGGTGCCAGGACGCTGGGTCAGGGGCTCCGGGCGGACAGAGAGCTCAAACCTGGGAGACGAGCCCACCCTGCCCGTAAGACTAATCTAGGGCCGGCGCTACGGGGGAAGGGCTTCGCCATAGAAAGGGAAATTAAATGCCCAGGCTTCATTTGAGCGCTAGGGTGATAGGGGAAGGGTCAAAGGAAACAAATGGCTTGAGGGAATTTATAGAATGCACCCCCCGCCAAGTCGTGACCGCGTCCTTCCAGTTAGCCAGTCCCCTTGCCGCAGTTCATGAAGTGACACCATTCTTAGGCTTCCCCAAAGCACCGTTATTTAAGTTAATTCGAGACAAAATGTACGTGGGTCTTGACGAAATTCTTCCTTTTCATCACTTCTAAGAACTTGGAGTTTGAATCTGGAACATTTTGCCTGCCATTTAGCTTAGATCGTTTCTTTGCCTTTGGTAAGGTGGAGAGCCTAAGCTTATATATAACCCTTTAATGGAGTACGGATGACTTATCTGCCCTATCCAAGGTAACTCGGCATGAACAGTAATGAACTTTAGAAAAGTTATGTTGAAATTACCCGTCGTGAACATCAGCTCTCAAAATTAATATATTGGGTTTGAGCAAATATAGAACAAGGGAAGAGTGGGAAAGGATTAACTTAAATTTATTAATGCCAAGGGGAAGGAAGGTAACAGTTCCTGACCCTCCAGCTGTATCCACAGTTCGGTCAGGAACAGGCTCTGCCGGAGGCTAGTGCCAGCGCTACATAGTCTGTGGTTAATGGAGGTGTCTAGGGAGGGGTGAGCACATCAGCTGCTCTAGTCTCCTTTCCTTCCCCAGAAACGAGGAAGTAGTCATGTATTGTTTCAGGAGTTCCCCTGCCCAGCCAATCCTCTCAAATTTGGAAGCAATCAGGTACAAGTTTTCTTTTTCCTTTTCACCTCCTGGAGTCCTGGGTTTCCCCACATCTCCCCTGCCCCTCCCACTTTTCCACAGTCCAAGGGCCAGAGTAAATGAAAATACAGCAGCCACCCAAGTGATGGGGACCATGATGGGGCTTCAGTCATCACCATCTTCGCTGGAGTCTGAGTTGGCTGGCATCATAGGATCATCAATGAGTGAGAAGTCCCTTTCTGAGCTATCATAGCCCTGAGATAAATCATCATCATCATCTTCATCCTCATCGTCCTCATCCTCCTCAGGCTGCAGTGGTGGCAACCTCAAGGCAGTACCAGAGGTGGTAGTGGCTGGTGAAGAAGGGTAGCCAGTGGCTCTCAGGCCTGGATGGTGATGGTGGTGATGGTGGGGGTGGGGGTGGTGGTGGTGGTGATGAAGCATGGTGCTGGAGTCTACATGAGGGGATGATGCTGCACCACCCATCACAAACGGCATAAAAGGCAAAGATGCAGAAGTGGCACTGCTGTGACCCAGAGATGACACAGACTGCAGGCCACTACTGCTGTGTTGGAAGGTATTATGCAGAGACAGGGACCCAGTGCCTCCACCCTGCATCAGGGCCATCATCTTAGAAAGGTCTGGTCGCATCCTACGGGCCCGCTTCTTGCTGCTGTCCGGTGCAATAGGCCCTGGCAAAACCCGGTTGAACACTGTTTCAGCATGATGACCCTGGGAGGAAGCAACAGAAGATAGTAAAAAGAAAGGAAAGAAAAAAAACAAAAGTCAACAGAGCCCTAGCATACAAATGCTTTTTCACTGAATCTATCTTTAGCAGGGGCAAAACTAGTCAGATGAGGCTTGATGGTAATGGGGAAGAGGAAAAGCAGGATGTAGCTGGTTGAAGCAATATAATGCTGAAGCCAAGAGCAAGGATTTGACACTGACACTCAATGTGAACCAGAGCTTTGATTTTTTTCCATGACTACACTGTACCTTTACTCCGGCCAACCATTTCAAAATTATTCACCTTTGTAAATAAGCGGCCTGAGTATGACAGTGAATGAATCAGTACTTGCACCGTATGCTTTACTGATGGCAGGCTGTTCACATGATCTTACCATGTGAAGTACAGCACGGCAGTATTGACATTTACAATACCATCCTTCATCATTGCGTCAGAGTGGGGTAAACTCAAGATAGACCAGATTGCGATTCTGGATGTCCGGAACACGAAAAAGATTATGAGGTAGCTCCTTACCAAATTTACTAAAATACGTTTTTTTCCCACATTGATAAAAAAACTTACATTATCTGCTGAATTTTAAATTGCTTCATCTAGATGGTCTCACTATAAATTTTGTTTAAGTTCTCTGAAGCTGGAACTTATTACTTTGCTAGACCTAAGTACAGTACTGGGTAAACTGGCAATAAACTCAGATAATTAGTACCTGTGTCTCTGGACTTGCCCAATCTAAGCCTGACCTTTCTGACCTGGAGAAAACAAACATCTCAAAACTCTACTTGTTTAGGCTTTAAAATGTCACTATAACAGCACCAAATCACTGTAGGGTCCGGTAATGATATAGTGCTAGATACGCCATCAATGCTGCAGTAAGAATTCTGTACTAATCCCATAATTTTCTGTGATTTCCTATGATCTTTTTTCTTAGAGTTATCAACTGACTGTAAAGAAGTGCAAAAGTACTTGAGGTAAAAATAGGTAATCCTGGAGGAAAAGCCTTTCTTACAGGCTGCTCTATAATGTTAAATTCAAGACAGAGAAGCTATCAGCCTCCTCACCATCAGCCTCCCATATCAGCCATTCTGCGTATTACACCCTTGGTTCCATGGAGGCTAAGAGGGTAAATTAAAACACTCTTCCATGGTAACGATATTTATATGAAACCACTTTCACCAATATAAAAATAATAAATAAGCCTTATAAATTCACTTCACAAATAAATATATATTATGTGCAAAATAATGTTCTTCTCAGAATTTGTTAAATGCAAAAGACATATTTTTCATTTGGAAATTAATTTTGTTAAAAGATAAACCATGTGGTTTTATGTATGTATCACATACATATAAAGATGTATATAAAAGATCAAATGGGAATGATTAGATAAAGTGAGTAGACAAACTGCTAGTCCATTTTAAATGCTTACCAAACCAAACCATGATTTATATATGTTTATGTTTAAACAATATGACTATTGTCTAAAGTAAGGCAAACAGAGCCAAGAGAAACTTTTGCAGTTGTATTTTGATGGAAAGGATTATGGGTTCTTAATCCACTAAATCTATAACCATGATAAAAGTATAAGTACATGTGAAAATAATGGAATTAACTCATGACCAAAATTGTTATTATAAACTATAAAACATGATTTCCTGTCTTTTTCCATTACTGGCATATTATTAGTGGTTCTCAACCTCTTCTATGTTGGGAAACCCCATGACTGTTTTCTTTAGTAGGTCCCAAATCACTGTTTTTTTTTTCTGGCTGCATTGCATGGCTTGCAGGTTCCCCAACCAGGGATTGAACCCGGGCCCTCAGCAGTGAAAGTGCAGAGTCCTAACCACTGGACCACCAGGGAATTCCCCAAATCACTTCTAATATATATAGAATCATACAACTTTTAATAGATTATCTCCTTCAAAACCCTCAACTTTTCAGGATATGCAAATTGAAAAAGTTAAAGGATCTGCCTAAAATCCCCTAGTCAGCAGAACAGCAGGGTAAGGCCTTGAATTTTCTAACACATCTTAATAATTCTTTTTTTTTTTTTTTTGCGGTACGTGGGCCTCTCACTGTTGTGGCCTCTCCCGTTGCGGAGCACAGGCTCCGGACGCGCAGGCTCAGCGGCCATGGCTCACAGGCCCAGCCGCTCCGCGGCATGTGGGATCTTCCCGGACTGGGGCACGAACCCGTGTCCCCTGCATCGGCAGGCAGACTCTCAACCACTGCGCCACCAGGGAAGCCCACTAATTCTTACATTTTAACATGCTTAAAGTGCTAAAGTTAGCTTTTAGAATTTTATGCTGTTCTAGAGATGACGATGCCACAGGACTGTAAAAATACCAGTAAAAATACTGTGGTTTCTTTCTCTGTGAACTGAAGATAAAATTTTCTCAAACATACGCTGGAAAAAACATAAATAACATTAAATAATTTCTCTAGTCATATCTAGTGTGGGAACAGAGTGGTAATACCTCAAGTCTCACTCACCCTTTTTCCATTCCTAGAGTTAGCTGTCTGTACTGGTTCCATTCCCAAACAGTTCAATTCTGCCTTATTATTTTTTTTACATCTCTGCCACTTCTGTTTTCTGCGATCCTCCATATACTGCAATAGAAAAGCTGCAGTTATCCTAAAGGAATAAAAAAATCTTCTCTGGAGTAATCATTAAGGTACTATTATCTACTTTGACCATAAATGCTTATTGTGTGGATAAATTAAAGATTAGTCCTACTGGAAAACTGCCATGAAGCAGACTTCTCCAAAAAAATTAGGTCATTATGTAATAGTTCAGTGGTAAATATTTGCCTAGCATTTAGTTTAACAACTACTGTAACATTATTTGGATCCTCACAACTCTGTGAAGTAGGAAGACTAAGTATAATTACTCTTATTTTGCCGATGGAGAAACAATGACATAATATATGGCATGCTTCCTCCCTCTCACACAGCTTAAATACCAAGGGAATGACTTTAAATCTTGCTGCATGGAACTGCCACTCACCGCTAGAAATCGGGGATCGACAGCGAACTCTGGATGACCCTGTAACCACATCTCCAGTTCAGCCCGGCGAGGGGCATCCTCACCCACCAGCAAAGTCCCATCCACCTTATTGATGACAGGGATCCGGGTCTCCAGGTCCACATCAAGGTGATTAGGCTCTTCCATGCACTCCACCTCCAGCTGCAAACCCAGAATCCACCCCCATGAGCACATACTCTTCTTTTGGGTAGGGAGGGAGGGGGAGCAGAGCCAATGGTAGCCATAAAATAGTATCTTCTACTCCCTCAATCCCAACTGCCTTCATCAATTACTGGGAACAAAAATATTTTATCTAATCATCATATTAAAGACTTTCTCTACCACTTACCTCAACTAGCTTCTTTCTGTTCCCTTTCTTCTTGTGAAAAAGAGGATGTCCATCTCCCATTACTCCATTAGCCATCAACTTGTGCTTCTGGAATGTTAACTTCAATCCTTCCTCCTAGGAAGACAACCCACCCACCCAAGACATCATATGGCATGTTTTTAAAATAAAAATCAAGTTTTGGGGGACTTAGGGTAAGGGTCATCCTCTGGTTCAATGACGGAGAGAAGAAAGGCCATTGACTAATGGGTAGAAATTAGAAATACAAGAAGACATATATTTTTTCCTTAGATTTCATTTCTTGACCTAGTGCCCCTCAGGTAGATTTAAGAGAAGTAGAGTTTATCTCAACAACACCCAATGCAGCGAAAAGATCCCCTACCTGGTGTCTCAGTATTAGCATGGCAACTCATCACTGGGGCAAAATCCTGATATTCCTGTCACATACTAATTTCAAAAAATTTTCTTATTTAGTACTTAATGACCAGCTGCTAGGGTTCATTAGGGAAGAGCATCAGGAAAAATAAAATTTTCCATCCATAAAACAATACTGATTTAATTTCAGTAGGAATGATTCCTTTTTATTTTTAACTTAATAAGGCCCATAATACTTGGGCATCACTTTAATAGCTTTTCCACAGTTTGATTTCAATTTTTAAAAACTAGGTTTCTAGGCTCCAGAAATGAGCCACTCAAAAGAACCCTTGTGTCAATTAAATTTCTTTTAAAGATATGGTTTCTTTTAATCTAGTCCTCAGGAGATACAAGATAAGATCCCTTCCTTTAGTGCAGTGACTTTTCCTAAATGGATCTTTGTGAGCGCTTTTTTCTTCTCCTCTCATTTTTAAAGTCAGTGGACCAAACGAGCTTAGTATTATGTTCGGACAGCTAGTCAGCAAGAATTACAGACTCCTTCCTCACTTCCCAGTGCCTAGATGCTCAGCTTACATCTTTGATCTGAACTGTAAACTCCTTCTCATCCATGCCTCGGCGAAGTTTGGTGAACTGAGCTGCCGCTGTGGTTACGGCGGACACTTCCTCCTCTGCCATGGAAGCTGCGCTGCTACTTCGTGGTGTGGGGACCGGAGAGTCACCATATTCTCCTGGAGTCAATGAGGGACTGTCTAGCAAGTGGTTGCCTGACCCCAAAATTCCTCCTGTTACCATTTCTTGGCTCCGGCGGCTAGAAGGCCACTTCCCTGAGAGTACGGCCTGGCAGACGAGGTCAATACGGTTTATCAGGACACGATCCTGAATGGGGAAAAAGAAATAAGTTAGGGCCTGAGTACTAGCTATGCGATCCTGTGACAAAAAATAGTTCCATCATTATCAGGATAATTAAAAATCATAAGTCAGGAGGGAGGTAAGAGTATCAGATCCCAAAGTCAACTGGCAAGAGTTTCACGAAAAAAAACATGTAGCACTAAACACAATCAAAGAAACCCAGAACCATCTATTATTCCTTGTTCTCTGTATATGTCACACTGTATTTTTAGACTCGACATGTCCAGGAATGAGGCTGTTACCTTGGGCCACTCAGAAGCTCTTTGTCTTTCTTGTAGCAGCAGCAGCTCAGGGGTCATTTGTTCTCCATCTTCATTTGCGAATCCATCTTGGGACATAGGGAGGGACAGGAGACTTTCTTCATCATAGAGCTTTGAGCGGGACCGGTCAGCAGCTAGAGAGCATACAGAATGTGTGAGCAAAGGTGGGAGAATAAAGTTATATAGGAATGGTATTACATGGGCTTTAAATAAAGGCCCTAAGAATAACAGCTCTCCTTCGATATTCTATCAAATCAAAATCTGAATCTCAGAGGATGCATTTAGAAAAGAAGGGAAAGGGGGGCCGGGGAATGGGGAAGAGGGCCAACAGCCTGTCACATGCACTCACTTAGCTTCTCTTCCTTCTCGTCCTCACTCTCATCAGTGCTGGAGCTGGAGCTGGATGAGGATGAGGAAGAAGAGGATGATGGTGACAGCTTGCTCAAGTCCAGCTCAGAGTCTGAATCATCCTCATCCTCCAGTTTGACTGGTGGAACACTCCGGGAAACCAGAGGGGTAGTATCAGAGGGGGCTACTCGCATCTCATAGTCTTGTGGGGTTGGTCGGCTCCTGGCCACCACCTCATGCTCTAGCTTTAAAGTCAGACTCTCCAGACTGGGGACGTGGGCAGCTGTCTCCTCAGGTGGCTTTTCAACAGGAGCATCTGGGCGCAGGGGCAGTGGTGAGGCAGTGCGCGAGGTATACTGCTGGTGTAGCAGTGGAGTAGAGCAGCGTGATAGGGATGGAGCTGGTGCTCCTGCCTGATGGTTCTGCATATAATTCATACGGGCAGCCAGAAAAGAGAAGTCTGGGTCCTGCATGATGTTGCAGTCTGTTTGGCTCACCCCATGGCGGGCTGCCCCTCGTAGAAGCTCCCCATCATGCCGAACAGGCTCCCACCATTTGGGCAATTCAGGACCTGGAGGCTGACATAATGCCAGCCGATCTTCCAAAAGAGGGTGGCATAAAACTTGCTCCCGTAAGCGCCGAAGCAATTCAATACGGTAGAGAGTCCGTGAGGCCCTTTCCTCAGTGATGGGCTCAATGAACAGATTAGGGTCTGGGGGTTCTGCAAGAGATAAGGGTGGAAGAAGAAATGAACCAAGAGTTGGTTCTGTCACAATCCATCCCCACTCACCCAAGACGCTTCAGTCTTGCTTACCATCTCCAGCTGCTGGGGGAAGGCGGCACACTTGGCGGCACATGGCCACAAAGCCATGGAAGTACTTGGTAAGGCTTTCATCTGTTTTTTTGTCCAGTCGGGCAAAAGTGCGGAATCGATCCCAATGGAACTGCATGGTATCGGGGTCATATTCCACACCAAAGGTAGAAACTACTCGATAGAAATCAGTTTGTTCACGCCTTGTCCATCTACAAAGGGAAGAGGAATCAGGCAACAGTGATCAGAACACAGGGAATGGTTACTTCTTAGTATGGCTTAGAATATCTGAATGCACAAAAAATGAAAGTTGGGGCAAAAAAAAAAAAAAAAGCCCCAGAAGACAGCAGAAGAGGTTGGAAGAGGTACTCTGTAACATGTAAGAATTTAAGAATTAGCAAGCTAAGGGGGAAAATGATGCAAACAACTCAATGAGGATGCCTACATATGAGATCTTCCTGGGAGTTATGATTACGTGTGGTTTTATGTCATAGAGGTGTAACAAAGACAAAAAAGATGGTCCCTCTTAGGGAATTCCAAATAATCCTTCCTAAGATGCTTTTCAATATAGGGCCCATAGCTGAAGACAAGCTTACAGCTCAGTTCAAATTCCCAGCCATATTTTACCGTTGCTGTTTCTCTCGCCGTGCAATTTCTTTTAGCTTGAAGGCTGCCTCACAACGCCGCCTTCTCCGATCCCCACGTTCTGCAGCCTCTATCTTCATCTGTTCTCTCTTGTAGCTGCGCTGATAGGCTGTTACTAGGCGCCGAAGCCTAGCTGTCAAAGCAGAGCCTGGAGGCCAGAATAGATGGCCTGGCTGTTGGGTCACCTGGGCTGTGGGCAGCAAAGTAGAATAAACAGGAAGTACAGGAAAGGTAATAGAGATAACTGGTATTTCAACCCACCCAAAGGCAAAGCTCTCTGCTATCCCAGGAAAGGACAGAATTCAGTCAGTCCCCCAACCCCACCACCCCACACAAAATTATACTAGGTGACTTAGAAGTTTACCTTCATCTCCATCTATAACTGAGATCTCCTCATCCATCATCATCAAGGGATCACCCTAGAGAAGATCCACCCCACAGGATGGAGAGGGGAGGAAAAGGGGGTAAAACTGGCACTCTGAAATCACTTTCTCGTGTGTGTCTTTCTATGGCACCAAGGTATCCAGAAAATTTTCTAATGAAAGGAACCCTCACAGAAAATTGGAAGCAACCAACTAAAAGAATATGAAAATAAAACCTGAAAAGTCAGTCCTTATCAAAGGCTTGAAGACAGTGGGACTCAGGAATTAAGTAGTCATATAATATACTTCATTGTCCAGCTTGGGTCCCACCTCCTCCACAAAGCCATACCTGATCTCCCCCCAGCTGGTGTTAAAATCCTTTCCATTAATACTTTATATTCTCAAATGGTCTTTCCATTTTGTATTATAAATTAATCAATATACTTCATGATTCAGGGAATAGGAGAATACTATTTAGTAACAGAGAAAAGCTGGACTCAAATGAGAATTCCTCACCTCATCATCTTGATCCTTTGGGGGACCCTGGAGTGGTTTATATTCAGGATCTTCACAATCTTTATCAAAGTCAACCCTAAAATCATCCAGAGGCGTGAGAAAATGACAGAGTTCAGTTCTAAATTGTTTGACTTTAAAAGAAACACTTTGACCAGCACATTTCCTTTCTCTTACTAGCTTTTTATTGTTTAACCCATTTTCCCCCTCCTTCCCAACTAGTATTTACTTTTATTACTTCATTTGAATGGTCTATGCTTGCTTATTTTTACTATTGATACTTTGCTCTATTGAGTAGAAGGATGATATAGTAAATGATTTGCAATAAAAATCCAATTTCCTTTGAGGGTCCTATACTAGGCAAACTGAGGTTGTGATCATCAAAGAGAAACCTCCCAATCACAAAGGACTGGGAGGGTATTCATGAACGAAGCCAACTATTTCACATGCCCCTCAGGTTTCCACGTGAGAAGTTTTGTTAAACTCACTGGCACCCAAACCAGGGCAACAATGCCCTACCTGGTGGCTCAGTATTAGCATGGCAACTCATCATCGAGGCATGTATCCAGGCAGAGTAACACCTTTATGTGTCAGCCGCCACTGGGAGATAAACCAGGGCTAAAATTTCCTGAGGCTCTACCATATAAGTGGCATGGGATTGCTGCATGACTACTACCTTTCAAGAGAACCAGTTATCCTCTCAGCTACTACGGCTGTACAGAAAAGCATTGCAAAGAAAACTGAATAGAACGTCAAATAAGCCATTTGGGAATAACATTAATTTTCACCCTTAGTTGCATCATACTGCAATGTATGGTTTTAGGCCAGTTTATGGAGACCTTTCTGCTGGTCTCACTATTTGTTAAGAGTTTATCATTCATGAATATAACCACCATTAAAAATCCGAATGGGTTCAGTCAAGGCTAGAGTCATGTTATCTCTTAGTACAAGCAACAAATACCCTTCATAGGGTGGACACAGAGCTTTAAGAGAACTAAACACTAATGCTTACCCTTCCACTATGTCAGAAAAATTATCCAACACTCGATGTTCTGCTGCAATGGCTTTGTCATCTGGTCGGCCAGCCTTTTCCAGGAAGCACAAGGCTGGGTCTGCCCTCATAGTATTATATTTTTCATAGCCTAGAAGAAAAAGAGCCATAATTTGAAGAAAATCAGAGATTCATTTTGCCTTTACGTAAGTAAGCTTCGTATACTGCTGGAATAACAATGTGGGCTACTTTGGTATCATAATGCAAAATATAGTGAAAATTTTAACTTGGATAGCTGTTGGGTTATAGTATGATATTTAACATTTCTACAGCAATTTAGAGTCACAAGGAGTTTTATCACTAGTTACTGAAGACAGGAATTTAATCGGTGTTTATAGAGAATGGTAACAGATTTACTTAGCCATTTAACGCGTAATATTTTATCATCATTCTTACTATCAATACATAAGTGAGGAAATTTTAAAAGTTTAAATGATTTAGAACTAGGTCACACATTTTCAAATAAAGGATAAGAGATCTGCACCTGCCAACAAACAGGCACTATGAATGTTTGACGAATGATGAACACACTTCAGGATGTTTGGACTCTTCTAAAGCCTGTGTCTTACAAGTAAATCTAAGACTACAAATGCTCACAGTTTTTCCTATCCAATTAAACATGTCAAAAGCGTGAATTAAGTGCCACTACTTTTATTTTATAGAAGTAAATGTGAAAGTATATTAAAAGAGAAGTCACTAGGCTGGAAGTTAGCACTTACTGCTTTTAATGCCTGGAATTTGTTATTAGGCAAGACTGAAAAGGGAGTTTTCTCCCTTTTTATACTCTATTTTTGTTTTACTCAAGCATGGTTGTTCACAACTATGTGAGAGTAACCGTTGAATATTTAGACAAATAAGATGTTATACAAGAAGAACACTTTCAGCAAGCCACAGGAAAGTGATACAAATTAAACATGGTTATTATTAACAAGAGTGGACATGCATTATTTCCCCGGATTGTGGAAGCTTAACTTAGATACCACTACATACAGATTGGTAACAGTGATTAGAGGACAAATGGGAGACTCCCTACCTTGGGATTTAACTATCCATCCGGTCTTTCTTAAACATTTATTCATAGGAACTAATGGCTCTGGATATTTAAGGACTAGTTTCCTATTCAAACATAATTACTGGTCATGAGCATTTTGCTAAATATCCCATCTGTGGACATAAATCTACAATGGGAAAAGAACAGACTAAGAGCAGATACCTACCATGCTTAAAGACTCCAATGAGCAGGGACTTATCAGCCTCACTGTCCCACCATGTTGTTGGAACCTCCAGCTGATCCACTACTGGGAACCATATGTCAATCTCACTAAAGGTATAAGAGGCAGAGTCAGCATAGCAATGCAGGATATTAAAGTAGACAATCCTTGGGAAGATTATTACAGGTATCTTCTTTTATCTATTAATTTAAATGGTCATACATCTGCCTATTTCCTTCCACTGGTATCAAGAACAGCTGTCCCTCAGTATCCACAGGGGACTGGTTCCAGGACTCCCCCCAGATACCAAAATCCATGGATGTTCAAGCCCCTTATATAAAATGGTGTCGTACAATGAATACAGTTGGCCCTTCATATCCATGGATCCAACTAACCGTGGATCAAAAGGATGCAAAACCCATGGATACAAAAGGCCGACTGTACAGGACTGAAGACCTGATATACAGATCTTAATTATCAGGTATCCCCAAAATAGTTTAGAATGAAATAAGTACACCAATCTTTTCTGGAATAAGCCATGGCATAAAGAAAATCACAGCATAACTTTACCTGGCAATAGCACCCCCTAACACCTTCTCTGCCTGGTCTCCAATAACCTCCTGTCTCAGATAGTATAGCATTCGTACCCGCAACAGGACCCTAGAAGGGATAGAGAAAGAACTGGCTCAATAATAGTGTAGAAAGCTTGAGGTGGAAAATGCTTTAGTATGTTAAATTCCATCCTTACTTGTTACACTGATGTTTCAAGTGCTTCTTATAACTCTCATCTTGGAACAGAGTATCAGGGTTATATTTCCGGATCCAATCTGCCTTATGGATATCAAAAGTGCTTTGTGACTTTACTTTTTTCCCCTTGCGTCCACGGGGCACAGGGATAGACAGACCTGGGAAAGGGGATACATCGAAGACTTGGATTGAGAAAAACCCTTGGACCTGAAGAGGATTAGGTAACCTATAAAAAGATGAAAAGCAAAGACTTGATAATCACCTGAATGATTCTGCAATTCTTTTGTCTTGCCATTTTCAGCAGGGCTAATCAAGTCCCAGATGAAGCCTTTGATATTTTCATCCCCACGATAGTGTAAAAGACAGTACACAAGGATGGCCCGGCAAATTGTTTCCACATCTCTTTCAGTCATCCGTCGCTTGAAGCGTCCATGAGACAGAATATCTCGCCACCGTCCCCAACTTAAAAAAACAAAAACAAAAAAAGAAATTATACTGATATTTTCCTGGGGACTCTAATTCAATGATATTCCCCAGTCCCTCAGAATCAAGTTTCCCAAAAGGTGGGAGACAAAAAGATCTTGGAAAAACATGGTAACAGAATAAAATTTTCCCCATTATCCCCTCTTTGACCATAGCTTCCAATTTGAAAAGTAAACTAGGTGTCTATCAGGATGGAGATGAACTACCTCTGATGGCAAGGTGGGTTCTTACCCATATACCAGGAGGTGCTTTTCCACCCGAAAGCAGTCAGTGCGCCCATAGGTATGATGACGGTCATGTCGGCGAGAGCGTGGCCGCTCATCATCTTCACTTTCCAAATCAGAGAATTCCACTAGGTCATCATCTTTCAGAGTGCTGAAGTGGCGGGTCTGTTTTCGTACTCTAGGTGTGTCAATCACCAAGTTATTCTATGCAGAGAACAAAAGGAGAAATAACTCTCTTCACGATATTATCATGGGAAAGGAATTAAAGATAATCAGATTGAAATAGCCTTGGATGTAACATTTGTAGATACTCAAAGAGAGATTCTTTTTTGGACATGCAAAATAATCTACGGGTACTCAGGAAGCGAAATTAAGTGGTAGTTATCTAAGTAGTTTTCTGGGGCCTCCTGTGTAGAAAGTTTTTATCATGGCCCTTGTATATACCATTATAAGCCAAGGTCAGCACCGAAGAATCAGAGCAGCTATAAAGACTCCAGAAAGTAACGTGTTTTCTGCAATACTTCCTCCCTAAAGGAGAAGGAAGCTCACCTTGCTATTGAGTAGATCCATGTCCAGGTCAGCCTTTTTGGCCCACTTTTGCCAAAAGTTGGGGTCATCCAGAGAAATATCAGTCCTATTTTCAGAAGCCACAAAGCTTGCCTAGTGAGGAACAAAGAAACAGTAAAGTTGACTATACCACTTTTTTGAACAATGGGAAACCAGTATATTTAAAAACTACATTAAAAAAATACATTCAATTCTAGAGAGTCCTGTCTCTCTCTCTCTGCTTCTTCAGCCACTGGCACCGACAGAACATACCTTGGCAAACGTAGAACCCTTTCCTTCAGATTCAATGGTGATGGTAGTGGTTCGTCTTAACAAGATCTGGTCAATGTCCTCTTCACAAAACTTGGAGCCCTCATCATCTTCCTCCATTATGGCTGCATATGCTCCTTTTCGTAAGAGATCTTCAATCTCCTTCTTGGAGAACTGCTGGATCTACAAAATCCAATAGAAAGGTGAAAAAACTACAAGAGAATATTATCTAACCATATGACATTTTATTATATTTTAAGAAACAATAATTGAGAACCCAAATGAGAGGCCAGGTTCCTATGCAAAAATAGCTTTTGTCTCCCTCCATCACTATGACCTGTTACAAGTATAGCTAGAGATTAAGGAGACTCACTCCAGTAATGTTGCCATCCCGACCACTCATGGACTGAAGCACAGCTTTATCCAATCCCAACTTGAGGCTAGCCTTATCAAACATCTCTCTCTCATAAGAATTACGAGTGATGAGACGGTACACCTTCACAGCTTTACTCTGCCCAATTCGATGACACCGTGCTTGGGCCTGGTGGAAGGAAGGGCAAAGATAACATAACATTAGAGGGACTTCCCTGGTGTTCCAGTGGTTAAGAATCCCCCGTCCAATGCAGGGGACGCGGGTCCGATCCCTGGTTGGGGAACTAAGATCCCACATGCCACAGGGCAACTAAGCCCGTGCACTCTGGAGCCCGTGTGCCACAACTAGAGAGAAGCCCACACGCCTCTACAAAGATCCTGCGTGCTACAACTAAGATCCCAAGTGCGACAACTGAGACCTGATGCAGCCAAATAAATAAAATAAATTAATTAATTAAAAAAAACAAAAAACATAACATTAGAGGGGGTGGGGGGGAGAAGGATTCAAAATACCAATTTCCATCTATAAAGCAGCCATGAAATCAACTCAAAATCAAAAGTCAACTACAAGATGAAATTACTGCCCCATCATCTAGACCAGAGGTCAGCAAATCCTAGTCACCTGTTTCTGTAAATAAAGTTTTTGCTGAAACACAGCTCTACCCATTTATTTACATATTGTCTATAGCTGCTTTTGTGGTACAAGAGCAGAGGTGAGTAGTTACAACAGAGGCTGTCTGATTTACAAAGCCTAAAATATTTACTATCTGGCCCTTTACAGAAAAGTTTGGTAACCTAACTAACAATTCTATACTCTCTAAAAGACAAGACTTTCTAAGAGATCCTGATCCTGTTGCAAAACCTCCCAGGTTAGGTGATTAGTCCCTACGACAATGATTTCCTTTACCTGCAGGTCATTTTGCGGATTCCAATCTGAATCAAAGATGATGCAGGTATCAGCAGCTGTGAGATTAATTCCAAGTCCACCAGCCCGGGTGCATAGCAAAAAGACAAATCGGTCTGAGTCAGGTTTGCTGAAGCGGTCAATAGCCGCCTGCCGAAGGTTGCCTCTAACTCGCCCATCGATACGCTCATACAAGTACCTGTATGGGAATCACAGGAAAGAAAGTTTAATCGGCTAAGCAGAAAAAGAGAACAAAAAAGCAGACTGGGATTAATATCAGTACCTCTATATCTCTAGTTCACCAAAAACTTTATCAGAAAGTGGAGAGTGAGAGTCTTAAACACTTCTCTTATCCCAGTCCTGGTCAACTTTAATTAAACCCAGGCCCTCCTACTCTTTGCAGCCTTATGAGTATATAGTAAACACAAGGTGAAGAATGACTCTTTTCTTACCTCCTCTGGATTAGATAATCCTCTAGGATATCTAGGCAGCGTACCATCTGGGAGAAGATCAGAACCTTATGGCCACCAGCTTTAAGTTTCGGAAGTAACTTGTCAATAAGAACCAATTTGCCAGCTGAACGAACCATTGCCTGCAAGTGGAAGTCATGAGGTATGATATGGCAAGCTTCTCGAAATTCTGTTAGGATTTTTTCTTCTGCACCTGCCAAAAGAAAAATCAAACCTGATGGTGAGATCCAGAGAAATATACTAAGGCTGCAGTTTATTTAACTGAGACAAGGAAGCAAAGAAAAAAAAGTTATCTGACTTGATATCAATGTTACACACAGAATTTCAGCACCCCCAAAATCCTAAGTCATCCTCAATTTTATTCATACAAAATATTCCTTGTAAGTCAGGCTTAAGAACTGGGTAAAATATATGTAAGTATGTGGACAAGGACCAGAATAGTATATGCAAACCACTATTACCACGCTGCTGGCATCCAAAACACAAACAGCAAAATGGAGTACCAGTGAAGACAGAACAGAATGACTTGAGTTCTTATTCATGAAATTCTAAACAGCAAATCCTTTTTAACTTTGGAGATTATGCAGGATCAAAGGGGTAGAAAGAACTACAGGAAGACTTCCACACGAGAATTGTTTTAAAAGGAGAAATCTCCTCTATTCCCAAATTAGGATGGATCAGTCAATGCATACATTGTTCCTGAGGAATATCACTTAGAAAGTAAACCAGGTAACACAGAAATGTAGGTATTTTCCAGGAATTCCCTCACCATTGATGAGATATGGGTGGTTGCAGCATTTGCGCAACTCCATCATTGTATTGAGTAGATTAGGCATGTTAGTATGGCCTGCCCCTTTGGAAAGAAAGGAGAAATTCTTCTCCAAAATAGCCCGATAGTATTTCTTCTGAATGTTGGTCAGCTCTACTTCAATAATGGTTTCCTGCTTAGGTGCCAGGTTCTTTTCAACATCCTCTTTGAGTCTTCTCAGCATCATTGGCTTGAGAATGGCCTGTAGCTTTTGAACCTGTGCCCAATACAGAGAAAAAAGAAATCACTAACATGAGGACAAACATTCTCACATTAGGTGGAAACATGGAGAAATACAATGAGAGTTTTCCAGTATCTGAGAAAAGTAGATTTTGGACAATGTCACAAATGATGAAGGCACAAGGTTACATACAAGGAGTTCAGAACAGCCCATGATATCTAAGACAGTAGATATCTGCCTAGTACAAACTTTACCTTTTTTTGTCCTGGGTTAGTACTGCATTAGACAGACTTCCTACCTGTTCCTCTGTCTTGAGATCCCCAAAGTCCTTGAGGAACTCTGATTCTGATGGAAACTGTGAAGGTTCCAAGAAATGAAGCAGGCTAAACAGTTCCTCCACAGTATTTTGCAATGGTGTTCCTGTGAGTAGCACTTTGTGCTCCTAGAAATGGAGAACACAGAAGAATGATAAAACTCAGAAGGACTTCTAGGGTTTTCTATCAAGTATATAACTTTAGCTTTCATTTCTTTAACTGTAAAATTAACTTTTCTTTTACTTGCTCCCTCTTTTGATAAAATATTCAAGAAAACCCTTGATATTATTTAACATATTAATTTATCTTAAAATAAGCCAATAAAGAAATATTCAGAATACGTTTTTTCCAATTAAATATGCCTCTCCACACTCAACTCCCCACAGACATCCTAACACGTCCCCCTCTGAAGAATGTACCTGTGCTGGATTAAATATGGCCAATAATTTTCAGTAGTTCCTCCTATCAAGGTTCACCCCTTGAACATGGGCTTGCCTTGTAACTTGCTCTGACAAAGAGAATGTAGCAGAAGTGATATCATGTGAGTTTCTGAGCCTATGCCTCAAAGGCCTTGCAGCTTCCACCTTTACCCTCTTGGAACACTGCCCTGACTCTATCATGTACAGAAGCAAAGTCTGGCCCACAGCGGGTGATGGGCCATGTGGAAGATGACCCAGCCAACAACCAGCACCAATTGTCGGCTACGGCTGCACTACTGACTCCAGGCAAGACCACCAGAAGAATGGGCTCACCAAGCCCAGCCTAAGTTGCTGAGCTAGAGAATCATGAAAAACATAGTTGTTTTAAGCCAATAAGTTTTGGGATACTTTGTTATGCAGCAATAGGTAACTAATGTAATACCCAACCTCTCCACCCAGTTGAGAACCATTAACCTACAATCACCTACCAACTCTAACATTTATATGAATTTTATGACTTTCAGGTTACCATTCCCACAGGCCATACCCACCACCCAATACCAAGACTCTGATTCTTTTCTTCTCTGCTAAATTAAGGTTATATTAATTCCACAGGGAATTAGGATTTCTTTAATTCCAGGTGTTTCTGCCCACAAGTCAGTGAGAGGAACTCACCAGGTCCATGTGCTTGAGACTATCAAGCAGCTTGCAATTACGGTTCTTTAGTCGATGGGCTTCATCAATGATGACACAACGCCATTCAATCTCACGAAGCTCGGGACAGTCTGACAAAATCATCTCAAAAGTGGTGATCAGGGCATCAAACTTGTATGCACCCGGGATGAGGCGCCCCTAAGCATGAAGGCAATAAAGTCAGAAAAGGCCTAAAATGTACCTAAAGGAGATGCTCTACCGAATCACAAATCCGTTTTTTATATTCAGGCAGGCTTAATAGGAAATACCAACTGCACCACCACCCACCTCTGCCACTGTTCATCTTCCTGATAAACAGTGCCAAATCACTGAATCTAAGATACGCTGCCTCCTCAGCACACTCAGCTTCTTGGGAAAATGACAGACTTCAC
The DNA here is from genome assembly GCF_000442215.2 of Lipotes vexillifer. Classification (NCBI taxonomy): domain Eukaryota; kingdom Metazoa; phylum Chordata; class Mammalia; order Artiodactyla; family Lipotidae; genus Lipotes; species Lipotes vexillifer. The sequence continues at coordinate 369,404 of NW_006774793.1, forward strand.
TGAATGAAGCTGGACATTTTTGACTCTGCTGCATGCCTACCTCATGTATTGCAGCCCTACACCTTCTGTTGGTAAACACTAAAATCCACAAATGTTGAGTGCTGCTGAAACACACAAGATAAAACTAAAAGTGAAATAGCTAATGTAGTATGTGATAATATTGGTTACTATCTAAAAAGTGGACAGAAGAATCCAATTATCTTAGCAAATTTAAGAGCAACAAAATACGACTTGAATAAATTTGGTTTGGTAGAAATAAAAACCACAGGAAACTAATGGTAGGGAAAAAATTCTCATAAAATTCAATGTTAAGAAAAGATGGGGCTTCCCTGGTGGCACAGTGGTTGAGAGTCCGCCTGCCGATGCAGGGGACACGGGTTCGTGCCCTGGTCCAGGAAGATCCCACATGTCGCGGAGCGGCTGGGCCCGTGAGCCATGGCCGCTGAGCCTGCGCGAACAGAGCCTGTGCTCCGCAACGGGAGAGGCCACAATAGTGAGAGGCCCGTGTACCACACACACACACACAAAAAAGTGAGCATGTACTAGGCTACAAAGGAAGTCTCTATGTGGAAATATTTTAGGTGCATTCTCTTTATGGTCTAAGAAAGACAGGGGTGGTCACTACTACTACTGCTCATTGCAGTCCTCCGGTAGTAGGTGTGCTGATGTATCCTTTAATGTGTGTAGTGAGGACTGTGAGGGGTGAATTTGTGGTGTTGGGTCTGAGTGGTGATGACATTTGACTGCTTGATTAGAGCACTCCATGTGGTGAGGTGTATTGGAGAATTCTTTCTGACATATAGCATCGAATCCTCACTACCTACCTCTTCTGGAGAGTCTGTGAGCTATTTAATGTCTTAATTTTTCTGCATAAACTAGCCAGAGTAGATTTTATTGAATTGCATCTGAAAATCTGACTGATTAAAGGGAGATCTTGATAAAGCATATTGCATTATAAAGCTAACATGATAAAAACAGTATGGTAGTGTTACAGAAACAACTAGATCAATGAAACAAAATATAAAACAGTGAGAGGCCTGCGTACCACAAAAAAAAAAAAAAAGCAAGGACATGGCTTACGTTCACCACCATATGGATCAAGGAATTAATAAAGTAGCTAAATGAATTTCATTCTGGAAAATTCTTTCTTGATGAAAACATCAATGCTGATAAAACTCTATTTTAAATATACGTATTCATAAATAAAGTCAGAATTTCCACTGGATTAAAATGTCCATTGGATAAAAAGAGTGAAGTAAAAAAAATACCCTGCACAATCTAAACAAAAATTTTGCCTTAAATCACAGAGAGTCTCAATAAAAGTCTTTGATTCATATAAAAGCCTCTAAAATACCAGGTACCTTGGCCTACTCTCTAAACCATAATATTTGTATTACATACAACTCACCCGTGAATCTTTGCAGTACATTTCATACTGTTGAATCATCTGCCGGCTGGCTAGGCTGCCATGGTACACAATAGTGTTCATCTCTGTCCACGTGTTGAATTCTCTCTCCCAGTTAGTAATTGTGGACAGTGGGGCAATGACCAGGAAGGGGCCATGGATGCCCACATTATATACCTCCTGTAAGAAGGCAATGGACTGAATGGTTTTGCCCAATCCCATCTCATCAGCCAGGATGCAGTTCTGCCTGCAGATTCATCACGGAAAAAGAAAAGCAAGTCAAAAGAGACCATCTTTTTAAAAAGTACTTAAAAAGAAACTGTTTCAACAGAAAATAAATAAAAATAATCTCAGACTAAGCCTATATGTTATGGTCCTTCTCTTTTCTTTACCTGTTATACCAATTAAAGAGCAGCCAATTGACCCCTTCCAACTGATATTCCCTTAATTGGTTTCTGTTTTTATACTCATGTGACAACTCCAACTTCTTCCAGGCACTTGCTTGTGGACGATTCTAAAAAATAGGAAATTTGAATAAATGGCATGGAGACACTAACGAAATTAGGTAAACTTACCAGGTAGTTCTAATAGTTGAAGTCAATTCAAAAACATTAACATGTATAAATATATTCAAACTCATGAGTCCATAATGACACTTTAAAAAAAAAAGAGGAAGAAGGAAAGAGAAAAAACCCACTGATCACTTTCGGAGGGTGCTAAGGAAGTACTTCATTATTTTGAAACTGGGAAATAAAGGACAAGGTAAATAAATAAAGCATTTATCCTCCACTCCTATACCATCTGTACCTTAGGGTAACCAAACAGTAGGTGAAACGTATTTCTTTTTACAGAAGATTCTGTCTAATAAATGAAGAAATGATAGAATCACCATTTAAAACTCTTTGAAGAATGGATCTCAACAATGAACAAAAATGGCTGATATCACAAAAGACAACCTATCAGAACCATCTATAAAGTGGATTTAGTGGTCTCCCTCCCCAACCTGATGCAGCCTCTAGAACAGTGTTATCTAATGTAACTGTCTACAATGATAGAAAATGTTTTTTTTTTTTTTCCTTGCGTTATGCGGGCCTCTCACTGTTGTGGCCTCTCCCATTTGCGGAGCACAGGCTCCGGACGCGCAGGCTCAGTGGCCATGGCTCACGGGCCCAGCCGCTCCGCGGCATGTGGGATCTTCCCGAAACGGGGCACGAACCCGCGTCTCCTGCATCGGCAGGCGGACTCTCAAGCACTGCGCCACCAGGGAAGCCCTAGAAAATGTTTTATATCTGCCTTTAGCCACATGTGACTACTGAGCATTTGAAATGTGGCTGGTGGCTACTGTATTGGACAGAACGGCTATAAAAAGTTCTAACAGACATTACTGCTCTACATCTAACTATTTATGTGAAATATAAGGGACAGAAAAGGTACCAAGGGGAATGTAACTGGCAAACTGACTATGGAAAACCCTAGAGAACAATCACCTGGTTTCTTCAAGAGAAAATTGCAAAGGAAGGAGAGGAGATCAAGGGGAAACTAGAATTAAGAAAGATATATATCAGATATATATTAACTAATAGCAATATATAGACCTTACTTAGAATTTAATTCAAACAATTTAACAGAAGTTAGAAGATAATCAGGGAAATACAGTGATTGCTTACTTGATATTTAGGGATGGTTAGATTTTTTCAAGTGTAACAATGGTACTATTTATCTTTTAGACATAAACACTGAAAGGTTACACATAAAATGAAGGAATCTGAGATTTATTTTAAAATAATCTGGGGAATGGGGAAATGAGTAGGTAGAGAAATATATGAAACACGATCGGCTATGTGTTCGTTGTTAAAGTTGGGTGACGGGGACATTATACTACTTCTTCAACTTTTAAATATGTTTGAAAATTTCCATAATAAAAAGCTAAAACAAAGAAAATTAAATCATTGCCTATATGGACTTTACACTCTAAATGCAGATGTACTTACCACCCTTTTGAGCTCTGGGTGCCTTGACTGGATCCGTTTAAATTCTCGAATCTTGCCCTCATCAACATCCTCTTTTAGCTCCCATGTACTATCCTCATAGGGCAGAGAGCACCATTTTACCAAGTAGTAAATTACAGGCTAAGAGAGAAAAAAGCCAAAGCCTTAATGAAACGATTCTGTGTTCTCTGCCGTGATGAAAAGATAAGAATTTGACTAAAGAATCAGATCACAAAGTGTCAATATCTAAAAAGATGCCCAAAAAGTCAGGCTGAAAACACCAGACAGAGGCTCACCTGCTGATGCACTGTACTATTTATGGCTCTGATCCTGTTTCCAGACAATTTATCAGAATCTGAAAGTGAAATTTCTACCCAGCACTATCTAGAACACTAAGCATTGAAACATTAGGCTCAACAACCAAGCAGATTAAACAAACAAACAAAAATCCTATATTGTGTTCAATTAGATTGAAATTGAATTATTGAACTGAATTAATTATTGTTAATTATTGAATTAAAAGATATGGTAGCCCTGTTTCATACTATCCTCCTGGCACCAAATTTGATACAGTAGAAGCCAGGCTACTGTAGAAGCAAAGAACCGGTTAAATCCATAGGAGCACAGCAGGACTGAAATCACTGGGCTTCTGAGCTCCTGGAGCTCTCAGCACAGATGCTATTTCAAAGAGCAGCCATATGGTGGTAAAGAGATCTTCTTGCGAGCCCCAGGAAGCTAGGAGATAACTGCAAGAGGTATCCCCGAAGAGAGCTAAGAGTGAAGAGGAAGGGGAAATGCTGAAGCTCCAACTACGGTGCTATGCCCTATGTAGGCATTGTAGTGCAAGGGATGGGGCAGTGACCAGTGGTAATATGGCTCCTATTCTCACTACTCAAGATGACTGATCACTGACCGGACTGCATTTCCATATTTGGCTTATACGAATCGAGAAGAATTAGACTGGGCCTAGTGTAATCACCAGGAAATCTCTAATTATCAACTCATAGAATACCCCTTAAAACAGCCAGCAAGAAGTATGAAGATATGTGTCTCAATAGAGATATAGATCAAGGAATACCTAGAATTAATGTAATTTCTCTTTGACCTTTTTCTTTACTGTAGTGACTCAGGTCACTTTCTACATAAAGACATTTGTCCACATCACATATTTCCAGCACCCTTACTCTTCCAAGGACTTTAATATTTATTATAATATTTATTTCCACTATTGGGTAATGTAATAAGGATGACAAACTCATTTTGGAGAGGAGGGGGAAATGGGCAAACAGAACGTTTTTATCCAATACTGGGAACATAAATTACAGTACCAGGATACTAAAACACTTTCATCTGTCATACTGGTCCCAATACATTCCAGAGGAGCCTAATCAAAGTCCAATTACTTTTGGAAGATGAAGGTGTAAGTATAGTGATAGAGAGCATAAGATTTTCAAGGCTGGGAAGGCTGAGATCCTGAAAGCGATGAGAATAATTTAACAGTAGCTAACCTGTCCTGACTAATAACTGGTCCATTCCACTCTCACCTCCCACAAGTGAACAATAAGCAGTAATTCCCACCCCTAACCCCAAGAGCAGAAGAATGTTTTCTAAGCCATTCTTGTTAGGATTTAAAGACACTGAATTGTAACGGGCCTTGGACATCTAAGGTTCTATCTGAGAAACGCTGAAGGCTTATAAAATAAACTGGGAATTTTACAGAGGGAAGACTTTGACTCTTAGGTCCTGTACAGATGGTATATGGGAGCAAGTCATTTAGCTTGTGAGTGAGCCCAGCCCACCATCCAGCACTGATGTCTTAACAAGGCTCTGCTGTTAAGGCCCTACTACCCACTCTGTAAGCAGTGACTGAAGTGATAACAACTTGATGAAATGTGGCCCTGCAAAGTTAGACCAACAACTATGACTTGAAGTGAGAAGAGTTCTAACAAAAGGGTGGTTCATGGCCTAAGTAAATTTAAATAAGAGAGCAATGCTGAATTCACTGGTGGCTTAGATCTATATAACTCTTATTTGGAAAATGAAAAAAAGTGATTAATGAAAACATATCACCTAGTGTTTTAGCAAATCTAAAATCAGCTACCCAATCTAAGAAAGCTTTAGTGCTGTGGTTCCCAAATCAAACTATGCATGAGAAACCCTTGGAGAACCAACTTAAAAATACAGATCTCTGGATCCCACCCTAGATGTACTGAATCTGAACCTGTGGGAATAGGACCTCACATCTGTTTAAAGGTACTGACACAAATGCAGTGTATCTGTTTTAGTGACAAATGAAAATGCATTTAACTGATGCTAAGTACAGGAAATAAATAATTCTCAGCAACATGAAGAAAGCTATGAGTCTATGCAAGTATTTTTATATTCACAAATTTGGAGATTCGTAAAGTATCCCTTTCTCCATCCCCACCTCTCACCCCCAACTGAAGGTCAAGGGTCTCCCATATAAAATCTGTGAGAAAATGAGGCCAAAGTTAATGAGTCCTTGTAAAACAGCTCCCAGATATTTGAGAATCTTTCGTTTTAGCCTCTCTCTGTACTCCTTTACCTTCCCAGTATCATTCTAAGTATCTTTCAGAAAAATTCAAAAGTACCTTTTCAGTCCAAGGAATTTTTCAGCCATATCTGAAAAATAAAGGATGGGCAAGCAGACAGGCAGAAATCTTTAAGAGGCCTTTCATGTTCCTCCACGCCCCAACTCACCTCCCCATTGTCCTTGTCAATGCTGTGAGACTCATCCAATATCCTATCCACCTCTACATAGTCTGGGTTGAAGGGCTCTTCGTCCTAGAGGAATTATGAAAACAAACAATAAGACCAAAAGATTACTGTCCAGGAAACACACTCCTCCATGCAACCTTTAGCTGATAACCCTACTTCAAAATTTATTAAGAGAAAAGAAGGGAGTTCCCCATTTTCATAATATCACATCCTATACACTTACCTGTACTTGCATCTATCCTCTTGCCTGTTACCAGATAAAGTGTCACTACTCCCTAACAGAGGCCATTCCCTCCATATATGCTTTGGATTCTATTCCTTCTTGCCTTCTTAGGAATCTCTCTCTACTGGAGCATTCCCATAACATACAAACATGCTTGACTATTTCTCATCTTTCCTTTAATTAATTATTTATTTTGGCTGCGCTGGGTCTTCGTTGCAGTGCGTGGGGTCTTTGTTGTGGCACACAGTCTTCTCTAGTTGCGGCGCACGGGCTCTCTAGTTGTAGCATGTGGGCTCTCTAGTTGCGGTGCGTGGGCTCTAGAGAGCATGGGCTCAGTAGTTGCAGTGTGAGGGCTTAGTTGCGGTACGTGGGATCTTAGTTCCCCAACCAGGCAACTTCACGTCTTAAAAAGACCTCCCTGACTCTACATCCCCCTCCAACTATTCTCCTGTTCTGCTTCATACCCAAACTTTTCCAAGAGTTTTAAACACACAGTACCTCCATTTCATCACTTCCTTCACTTACTTGTCCACCCATTCCACTCTTCTTTCTACTTCCATCACACAATGAAACTACTCTTGTCGAGGTTATTAATGATCTCCAAATTGCCAAACATAACAGAAACATTTCTGTACTCACCTTAATTTACCTATACAAAGTATTCAACAATTCATTATTCTCTCCCCAAAGCACTCTCTTCCCTAGGCTTTTCTGAGACACCATATTCTCTTCGGTAGCCTTTATTTTGGTTTCACTTTTTGACTTGGCCAATTCTCAGTCACCTTCACTGGCTCTTTTTTTCCTAAGTCACTGGTATCCAACTTTGGGTGGTATCCCAAGATAAATAACCCAAGGCTCCAAAGAAAGATCTCAAAGAAACCTTAAGGAAAAAACCCTTTCTTTCTTAAGACACTTTCCCCCTGATTTTTGTGACATATCTTTTTCCTAATCTTTCTCCTACCACTCTGGCAAACAGTCCCTTCTTCACCTGGTCCTCTAAATTTGTGAGAATTGCTTAAGGATTGGCCCTGGGCTTACATCCACTGTCTTTTAGAAAGAAATTTTTATAAGTACAGAACTATTAGAAAGTATAGAACTTTCCCCAGGGTGACTCTATTCATTATTAAGGCTTTAATAATTATGTATATGCTGATACATTCCAAAGTTAAAATGCAGCCTAAAAAATCCAGATTTGTATATCTATCTCCTTGATAGAAATGTGTTACAGAATTTTAAGCTTAACATGGTCTAAACTAAAATCTTGATTTTTCCCAAATCAGTTGCTTCTAAAATCTTCCATTCTTTAATAAATGACTCTACCTCAAGCCATTTGCTCAGACCAGAAACCTATCTATATAACCCATCGCACCAAATCATGGCAATTCTACTTTAAACTCAAATCTATCCATTCTCTCTAACCACTGAAAGTACTCTGCTATAAGCCTTAATTTCTCATCTAGAAAACTTCAGCAGCCTCCTTACTGCTCATCCTACTTTCACGCTTACTCTTCTCCAATCCATTCTCCAAAGTCTAGAGGATCTTTTTTTTAAAAATAAATTTTATTTATTTATTTATTTATTTATGGCTGTGTTGGGTCTTCATTGCTGTGCACAGTCTTTCTCTAGTTGTGGCAACCGGGGGCTACTCTTCGTTGTGGTGCGCGGGCTTCTCGTTGCGGTGGCTTCTCTTGTTGCAGAGCGCAGGCTCTAGAGCGCAGGCTCAGTAGTTGTGGTACACGGGCTTTGTTGCTCTGCAGCATGTGGGATCTTCCCGGACCAGGGCTCGAACCCGTGTCCCGTGTTGGCGGGGAGATTCTTAACCACTGCGCCACCAGGGAAACCCTAGATGATCTTTTAAAAATGAAAACTGGGGCTTCCCTGGTGGCGCAGTGGTTGAGAGTCCGCCTGCCAATGCAGGGGACACAGGTTCATGCCCCGGTCTGGGAAGATCCCACATGCCGCGGAGCGGCTGGGCCCGTGAGCCATGGCCGCTGAGCCTGCGCGTCCGGAGCCTGTGCTCTGCAACGGGAGAGGCCACAACAGTGAGAGGCCCGCGTACCAGAAAAAAAAAAATTGGATGTGCTTTCACCTGTTTTAAATAGTCTAGAATAAAAACACTTAGAATAAAAACAAAACAAAAAGGTCTATAAGCACCTGCTTGCCTAAATTTCTGATCTCATTTCGGGCCACTCACTCTCTATCGTACATCAATCCCACTGTCCTTTCAGTTCCTCATCCTGTCTCAAGGCTTTCATATATTGCTATGTCCCGTGCCAGGGATCTGTTTACATGTGTTCGTGGTCTTGCTAACTCATTCATAATTCAATTCTCAGTGAAGTCTTCACTGATTATCCAAAGTAGGCATTTTTTCCTTAGGTCTTCCTGTGCTCTTTCTTTCCTGGCACTTACCACAATTTGAATTATTTTTAAATCTCTCTCTCTCCCTATTAGACAATGAGCTACAAGAGAACACAGACCATGTGTGATTTGTTTACCATAGTGACTAGCACATAATAAACAATGAATAAATGAATAATTGATTTGGTTAAATGGCCTACCTATAAAGGCAAAACTGGCATACAAGTCAGTTAGCAGAGCTTGGCTCAAGGGTCACAAATTATATATCTAATACCAACTGGAATGGGGTTAGTTTCATCATACATTTCACAAATTAGGCTTTAAAAGAACATAGACCAAAAATCAAAAAACAAAAAAACCCCACAACACAATTATTATTTTCATATAAAAAGAAATTATAAAACCTACATGGCCCGACTTGCCCTCTCCAAGTGATGCAGAAAATAACTCATTTATTGGCAAACCTGGTGATACAGTTTTTTCAGATGTATTTGGCCACAGCTGGGTTTTTTTGCTGAAGCTATACATTATTCCTTCTTTCACTCTTTCTTACTAGCTCCTCTTTAGGTTTTTTTTTTTAAATAAATTTATTTATTTATTTATTTTATGGCTGCATTGGGTCTTTGTTGCTGCATGTGGGCTTTCTCTAGTTGTGGCCAGCGGGGGCTACTCTTCGTTGCAGTGCGCGGGCTTCTCACTGCAGTGGCTTCTCTTGTTGCAGAGCACGGGCTCTAGGCACACGGGCTTCAGTAGTTGTGGCACGCAGGCTCAGCAGTTGTGGCACATGGGCTCTAGAGCGCAGGCTCAGTAGTTGTGGCACACATGTTTAGTCGCTCCACGGCATGTGGGATCTTCCCGGACCAGGGCTCAAACCCGTGTCCCCTGCACTGGCAGGTGGATTCTTAACCACTGTGCCACCAGGGCAGTCCTCCTCTTAAGGTCTTATGAAGCTTTGAGAAAGAATTCTTCTTCTCAAGGCACTCAGTAATGAAAAATCCCATTTTGGGAAAGGTATATGTATACAAAGCTTTCAAAGCAAAATCGAGAGTTAAAATACAGCTCAAGAGACCCTTACAGATGTTCCAGTACTTAACTAGTAGTAACACTGGGTATGGTGTATTAAAGCTCCTTTATCACTATTTCTAGTTATACTGGATTAGAAATTTGAGAAAATAAATGTTCTCTCTTAATGATATGGTTGCTTATGTCTACAGATACCATCAACTGCTGAAGACTGACATTAGAGGGAGAAGAATCCCGAAAGTGGACCAGAGGTCAGTTTACCATCTGTTTTTTTTTTTTGCAGTACGCGGGCCTCTCACTGTTGTGGCCTCTCCCGTTGCAGAGCACAGGCTCTGGACACGCAGGCTCAGCGGCCATGGCTCACGGGCCCAGCCGCTCCGCGGCACGTGGGATCCTCCCGGACCAGGGCACGAACCCGTGTCCCCTGCATCGGCAGGCGGACTCTCAACCTCTGCACCACCAGGGAAGCCCTACCATCTGTTTTGAAAATACTTCATGAATATCAAAAAACTCAATTTCCAAGTACCCTATAACTTATAAAAATACCATATTTAGACCTGGTAAAACAAAGCCTGGGGCAATTAAGTAAGAAAAGTCCAACGATCAAAATGAACACTTTATACCCATATATACAAAGCAACTATGAGTCTTTTGAAGAATCAGTCAAGGTTGATAACCCCAGTAATTTATGCTTCTATGAAATAAATGATAGGCAATACCTATTCCTAATTACCTCATGGAAGAAGTGTCTCATCTGAGCCATTTTGGTTTTGAAGCGCTTTAGTTTTTGATGGATCCTCTTATCCTTCTCTAGTTGGGAGATGGTAGCCCACTCACAGTGTAGATAGGAGCTAAAGGGGATGGAAATAGCCAGTCACAGTGTGAGAAAGGGGAACTGGTCAGCTACTGTCTGAGATGTGGGGATTAGCCAGAAGCAGACATAAGAGTATGTGCTTCAATGGGGAGACAGTCTCTTAGGTCAGTGCTTCTTGAACTTGACTTTGCACACAAACCACCAGGTCTAGGGTAGGCTTGAAAGTTCATATTTCTAACAGGCACCCAACTGATGCTAACTCTGCTGGTCCATGGATCACACTGAGTAGCAAGGTCTTAATCTTAGACTAACGTAAAGAGGATTTTACAAGGGATTTTATCAGGAACCATCCTCACCCCACCTTTCTGCAGGTAAGTTTAAAGAGTCAGTTCCTGATCTTCTCTCTGAATAGACATTTTCCTCACCAAAAACAGGCGAGGAGACTATAAAAAAAGGGACACACTCCCACCCAGGATAGACTATACAGGAGAACTTTTTACAACCCTGAGGAATTTGGGGTGAAAAGCTTTTTTGCACAGATCACATACTAGTTCTTGTACTTGACAAAGAATTCTTCTGCTTCAGTATATTGTCCAGAAGGAAGCTGAGAAGAAAGAAATTACAGTTACTAACAACTTATTTGTCAAAGAGAACCTTGTAATTTTAACACACATGGTAGAGCTTCATACGAATGCTCCCAGAATATATTACTGACTAAGGGATTAAAGAACTTAATCTGGTATTTCAATGCTGGAGGCTTGACAGCTGGAGAAAATATGCCCTTTTCCAGTTTAAACAAACAAGCGAAAGAAGTGGCAATAAGACAGCTCCTACTTTCCACCTAACTTTTCTCCACCATCTCTTGTAACTACACTGTAGCAATATAGCCTGACATCCAAAGGTGCTCATTACATACAGCCTGTAACTGCAGCATTATGGGCTGACATTAAAAATAGAGGCCTCACCTCCTTCTTCACAATACGCATGGAAAGCACTTTGTCTACAATGGCTGCATCTTCTTCACTGGGATTCTCCTGTAGCAAAAGATGCAGTCAGTCAACAGAGATTGTGAGCAGCAAGACAAAGTTCTCAAATTGCTTAAGTTCTCAGCTTACCACAAAGAACTGCATGGAAGGCAAAGTCTCGCCATCTGGTTCCTGCACTGGCTCAGGCAGGATAGGCTCAGTTTTGATTGGACCAGTTACATCTACTTCTTCTTCTTCTTCATCATCTGTGATCTTTATATCCAGATCCTCTGTATATTTTTTCCGTTTAACTTGGCGGTTTGAGCGTCTCTTCTATAGAGGCAAAAATGGTTAAAATAACTGCTTAGGTCTCTCAAGGAGAAAACCTTTAAGACTACTCGCCTATAGTCATATACTTAGATTTGACTCCAAAATCCCTATGAAAAATCAAACCAAAAGATGATAAAGAGCTTATTTATCAAATTATGTGATGTCAAATCATGTAACTTATTCTATGTACTGAATATATATTAACTTGCTGAATTGTTTTATCAAAGTATCAGATTCCACCTGAAAGTAACCTATTGGCAAGGGGCTCTTAAAAAACTGAAACAGGACTCTCAACCTGCAGAGTGCAATGAACTTCACAGGAGAAGCAACCCTGGAGTGCAAAGGTGCAAGAACATTTTATTTCTAATTGTTCCTTTGTTTTAGTTCTAAAGTTTTATGTTTGTTTTAATAAATAGGATCATACTGTATGTATTGTTCTGCTGCTTACTTTTCTGTTAGCATTTTTCTTGGAGATGTTTTCCATATCAATACATTTCAAATCTGCCTTATTCTTTCAAATGGTTGATTAAAAGATTTTTTAATTAAGCAATCTAAGTAATACTTGCAGCTCATGATAAAAAAATTAGGAAGGATGGAGAGACAAAATTATTATTTTTCAATCATGATTTATAACCCCTGGAAAACCCAAAATCAAATGAGTCATTAGAAGCAGAACTACTGAAAATGAGTAAACTTGCTTGGCATAAAATTAATTTCTAAAAATCAATAGCATTCTTATAGAGACTAAGGCAGAAAATACAATAAAAGAAAATATTCTTTTTATGAGAAAATATTAATTATCTTAAGCATTAAGTTTAGTAAGAAATATATAAAATCTATGTGAAGAAAACTTTAAAGCACTATAGGACATTAAAAGAGAGTTGAATAAATAGTGAAATATATATACCCTCCCTAATCACATAAATTTGAAAAACAAAATTAACAATTTTTTAATTAGATAAGCTGATTCTAAAATTCAAATGGAGAACTAAACATCTAAGAATAACCAGGAAAAATATGAAAAAGTATACTTGGCCTTACCAGATATTAAGGACAATATAAAGCTATACTAATTAACACAACTTGGTACCTCTCCAAGAAGAGATAAACATGTCAAGGAAATAATGTCCAGATATAGACTAAAATACTTATGTGGATTTAGCACATGATAAAAACAGAACTTCTAATCAGTGAGGAAAAAGTGGATTATTCTATAAAATGGGATTGAAAACAGATGACTAGCCGTCTAGTGGATGTAAGAAACAAATCTACAAAAAGACTGCAAGATTTAAAAGTTAAAAAAAAAGACATAAAATTTCCAAAAGATGTGGAAGAATTTTTTTTATAATCCTCGAGTAGAGAAGGTGTTTCTAATAAATTGATCAATTTGACCTTGTAAAAAGTTTAAGATATCTGAGTAATATCAATATAATCCATCATAAACAAAGTTGAGACAAATAATAGAGAAAAAATGCCATATGATACATTTCCCAAGCATAAAGAGGTCTTTTGAATCACTAAGAAAAAGATCAATACAATAAAAATATGGGCACATAACATAAATAGTTCACAGAAAAAAACAGAATGGCTTTTAGTGTAAAATGATGCTCACACTCAGAATAAAACTGTTACAACTGAAAACTAAACTGAGATCCCCTTTTTTTTTTTTCTTGCACCTAACCGAGTGGCAAAAATCAGAAAGCTGGATCAAATATTTGAAACAGGAACGCACACATTGTTGGTGAGAGTACACACTGGCATGAAGAAAATTTCTATAGAAGAAAATTTGACAATACCCTTTGATCCAACAATTCCACTTCAAAGATATTATCCTACAGATAAATTTGCACATATATACAAATCTCTGTAGCATTACTTGTGGTAGTAGAAGACCAGAGAAAACCTAAATGCCTATCAACAGGGGATTGGTTAAACAAATTACACTATAGTCAAAATATATGAAGTGACAGTGGAACTCTCACTGCTGGTGGAAGTGTAAAATGACACAATCACTTTGGAAGCTGGCAGATTCTTATAAAGTTAAATGGTTAAATGTTTAACTACCCCACAGTCTATCAACTCCTGGGAATTTAGCTATGAGAAGTGATAACCTATGTCCACAAAGTATGTGTACTGAGACTGTTCATTGCAGGCTTACTCATAAAAGCTCCAAACTGGGAACAAACCAAATGTCTAATAGAATGAATAAACACTGTGCTATATTCATAAATAAAAATGTTTCTCAAGAAAAAAAAAAAGAATGAACTTCAGATACATCAACAACATGAATAAATCTGAACAACATTATGCTGAAAAAAGTGAGACCCAAGAGTACATACTATGTGATTCCATTTACATGAAGTTCAGGCTAAGTTTAATCTATGGTAATAAAAATGGGCACAATGGTTGCCTATGTGGAGGTGTTGGGGAGAGGATGGTGAACTGACTGAAAAGAGGGTACAAGGGAACTTTCTGGGATGATGGAACACGGGACGTCATTAAATAATCTCTCAGGGCTTCCTGGCACAGTGGTTGAGAGTCCGCCTGCCGATGCAGGGGAAGCGGGTTCGTGCCCCGGTCTGGGAGGATCCCACGTGCCGTGGAGTGGCTGGGCCCGTGAGCCACGGCTGCTGGGTCTGCGCGTCCGGAGCCTGTGCTCCACAACGGGAGAGGCCACAACAGTGAGGGGCCCGTGTACCGCAAAAAATAAAAAAATAATCTCTCTACTTTGGTGTATATTTCAAATTTTTCATAATAGAAAACAGAGTGTGAGGAAGAATGGCTAGATCTTTTTTTTTTTTTAACATCTTTATTGGGGTATAATTGCTTTACAATGGTGTGTTAGTTTTTGCTCTATAACAAAGTGAATCAGTTATACATATACATATGTTCCCATATCTCTTCCCTAGATCTATCTTTTTGATAAAGAACTACCTTCAAGATATATTGCTGGAGAAAAAAAAGCAACAGTACAGAAGAGTAGGTATGGAATACTTACAGTAAGTGGTAGTGGAATTAGAGTGCTCATGAAAGTAAAGAATATTTCTGGAAAGATACACAAAAATAGTAACAGAGGTTAACTCTGGAGAAAAGACCTGGGGGACTGTGAGGTCTCCACTGCCAACACTGGTATTACCAATGTTATGGGCTTAATTGTATCCCCTCAAATTCTTATGTTGAAATCCTAACCCCTGGTACCTCAGAATGTGACTGTATTTGAAGACAGGGCCTTTAAAGAGGTGATTAAGTTAGGGTGGGCACTAATTCAACTGGATTTGTGTCCTTAAAAGAGGAGGGAATTTGGACACACGCAAAGACACCAGGGATATATGCACTGAGGAAAGACCATGTGCGGACACAGTGAGAAGGTAGCCCTCTGCAAGCCAAGGAGAGAGGTCTCAGAGGTAACCAGACCTGCTGACCTCTTGATCTTGGACTTCTAGCCTTTAGAACTGTGAGAAAATAAATTTCTGTTGTTTAAGCTACCCAATCTGTGGTATTTTGTATTGGCAACGCTAGCATATATTAATACACCAGTTTTGAAATTTTTTTAATCTTTGTATTTCTTGTATCACAAAGATTTGCCTTCAGTTTGTGTTTTGTTTATTTAACAAACACCTTATTTAACCCTTTGTTTATCTAACAAACACATATATAACTCTTACTATGCTCTCTTACCTAAACACTGTTCTATGTGCTTTATACACATTTACATTTAAGCTTTCTAACAACCCTACTTGGTAGATATTACTATCTGCATTTTAGAGATGAGGAAATTGAGACACCAAGAGGTTAAGTAAACTTGCCTGAAGTGACAATGTTAGTGAACAGTAGCATTAAGATGAGAACCCAAGATATCTTGCTCCAGTCTGTGGTCTTAACCACTATGCTGTTTAGAGAATTTTGTTGTTGTTGCACATGCATAATTTTTTTAAAAAATATATTTATTATTTATTTATTTTTGGCTGCATTGGGTCTTCGTTGCTGCGCACGGGCTTTCCTCTAGTTGCGGCGAGCGGGGACTACTCTTTGCTGCAGTGCGTGGGCTTCTCATTGTGGTGGCTTCTCTTGTTGCAGAGCACAGGCTCTAGGCACGCGGGCTTCAGTAGTTGTGGCACTCGGGCTCAGTAGTTGTGGCTTGCGGGCTCTAGAGCGCAAGCTCAGCAGTTGTGGCACACAGGCTTAGTTGCTCCACCGCATGTGGGATCTTCCCAGACCAAGGATCGAACCCATGTCCCCTGCATTGGCAGGTGGATTCTCAACCACTGCACCACCAGGGAAGTCCCATGCATAATTTTTATACAGTTAAATGTATCGATCTTTCCCTTTATGACTTCTGAATTTTAATACTCTCCTTAGAAAGATCTACCTGATTTTACAATTATTTAAAAAAAAAACTTATCCATGTTTTATAAAGGTTCATGATTTCAATTTTTGCATTTAGACCCTTGATTAAACTAGAAATTGTTTTTGTTAAAGAGTAATGCAAGAAACCCAATTTTATTTATTTCTTCCTAAATGTGTAGCCAGTTGTCCTAACTTAATTTATTAAATAATCTTTCTTTCCATTGATTTTATTTATTATTATTATTATTATTTTTTGGCTGCACCACACGGCTTGCAGGATCTTAGTTCCCAGACCAGGGATTGAACCCGGGCCCTCGGAAGTGAGAGTGCAGAGTCCTAACCACTGGACCACCAGGGAATTCCCTCCACTGATTTTAAATGGCCTTTTAACTCATATACTAACTAACAACTATTTGAATGCTCTTCTAGACTCTATTATCTTTTACTAATCTCTTATTTCTTCTCTAATTTTAAACTCTTAGTAATTATTATTTCATAATATACTCTAATGTCTGTTAAATCTAGCTTTTGCCTCATTCTCCTTTGTAAAAATGTCTTGGCTATTCTCACATGTAAACATACCCCAGAAGAACCGAAGCGTCAGTTTATCAAGGTATTGAATGCATATTAAGGAAGAGGGGATATAAAAAAATAAATAAAATAAAATTCAAATCAAAAGAAAAAAAGGAAGGGGGAGACATTTATAAAGTACTGATAGCTAGTGAGGCACCTGAGGTTTGTTTAGTCCAAACCTCCATTTTTCAGATAAAGAATTTACACATAGCTAAGTAACCTGGCCAGGCCCATTAGAGCTACTTAGAAGTACCACGGGTCTCCTGAATCATTAACAGCACATTCTTTCCATGGTTGGAAACTAGAGCCAAAGATGGTACTGTAAGGCAACAGAGATAGAGGACTAAAGTTCTTCTGGTCCAACTTCTTTTATTCTCTTCCCAATGTTTCTCATCTTCAAAAGGTAGCAAAAACATTGTACCTTAAACACTCCAGTTCTCAGCGCCAAAACCCTGAAGTTTTGGCAAGAATTGAAAACCCTGAAGTTTTGGAAGAAGTAAGGCAAAAGGGGGATAGCTGGACAGTTCTAAGAGAAACCGAAGTATTGCCACACCCAAAACAACAATCTTGCAGCATAATTTCATATTTGCTTAGTCTTTGAAACACTGGAATTTGAGAAAATGAGTATTGCTTTTTTATAGTAATATGCTTTTTGCCTAAAAAAAATTTAAATTTAAAAGACATAAAAAAAAAAAAAAAAGACATGACCATGACCAGATCTTGCCTCTTCTACTTTTTAGGACTACCTCTGGTTTAGAAAAACTGGTGAAATGTGCATAGGCTTATCGTCTCTCAGTATCTATTCTTGGTCTGTCTGTCAGAAGTAAAACGTGATTTTTCTCAGTAAGTTCTTCAGGGCTCCTTTTACCTGAATGCTGCTTTCTTCATCTTCCCGGGGTGACTGTGCAGGCATGACTTCCACATCTGAATTATCAGATGAGGTATTACGCTTTCTCTTCTTACCCACCACAGGAGTGATGGTGCTACAAAGGAAAAACCAAATTCAGTTACAGTGAAGGCAAGGAAAATTTAGGAGTAAGAAAATATAATTAATCTAAACCATCACGTACAAAGTCTCCAGGCATAAGTGTCTAGATCTTCAGTCTGTGGGACACACAGCTGTTGAGCAGCGTGTTTGAAAAAAGAAGACATTAGGGTTTCTAAAATACCAGCTGACCTTTACACCAGATCTGAAAAATCTTTGTTACCACTGTATTCACAAATACCTGAAGAAAGGTAGAATAACACAGCAGAATGAATTCTTGACTAAGAATTACAAGGCCTTGTTTTAGTTCCAGTTCTGTCACTAGCTGGGCATTAGCTTCGTAAGTAGCAAACACTGATGATAACACCTGGCCTGACAGCTGTTGAGGATCAAGTAAGATACCAGATATGAAACTTGCTTTTTAAAGCTGAAAAATCCTGTACAGATATGAAGCATTATTATAATTACACCACAAAGCCTGAAGAATCTCAGGGAGTGGAAGCTAGAGAGAAAGGAGTGAAGCTACAAGACACGGAAGGAATTCTTGTCAATTGTGACAAGAATTATGTGGCAAGCCATGGTTCTGTCAAGACTGCTTAAGGCTGACAGTGGCTGCTGAAATCTTCCCCAGTTCACAGATGAAATGTAAGAACAGGGCAGCTATGTCTACAGCAGCTCTCTTTTACTGGTGTGGGTGGTAGGAGGCTAGTGAGAAGTCTTCCACACAGTGGTGATACAAAATCGGGAAGAATATAGAAAAACACAGGCACAGCTTTTAAATGTAACCCCTAACACAAGACTGGCTATCTTTCCCATGCCTTGGTGTTCACTTGGGACAGAGAAAAGAAAGGCCTTATTATCTTCTAACGATAGAGAGATCACCTTGAGCTTTGTAGCTGCTGAATACAACACGAATTTTAAAATGTACGCACTATCCTCAAATGTCCCGTCAAAAGAGCAAAGGGTAGTACTTACTTTAGCTTACTCTTGCCCTTGGTTTTGGAGGTACCAGATGTTTTGCTCTTCTTTGGCTTTTCTTCCTTGAGCCTCTCCCCACTGCTCTTCTTCCTGCGTTTCTTTTCACCTTCCTCCTCAGGCCGAACGCTAGGCAACTCATCCTCATTCAGGACTCGAGGTATGTTCTGTTCACCCCGGGCACGGGCCCTAGCAATGGCCTCCGCTACAATCCGATTTGCTTTCTCTTGCTTCTTCTGGTGCTCCAGCCTACGGTTTTCCTCGATTCCCGTCTTGCCCCCAGTATGAGGAGCAGAGCTTGCTGGTGAGGACAGAGCTGCCACTTCACTGGCACTTAGAACTTTAACTACGGAGAGCCCAGAAGAGGCCCCTTGGGAAGAGCCGGCCTACAGAAATAAAGACACTAAAATTTCAACATGCTTGTAGCTGAATAACCTGAATAAAACAACTCTGAAGCAGGTGGGCTAGAAACGTCAGTTCTCTGATTCCTCAAGAACCAGACTCAGACCAAGTCTTACTGAACCTAGAGACACATTCCAAAAAAAAAAAAGTATTTTTTGGTGGGATGCAGATGAGAAAAGGCAAGAACTGTGCCAAATTAACCTTCAATATCCGTAAGCCATGCTCATAATGTCAATACTCACCTCCATAATTCCAGAAAATTTTCAAACAATACAACCAACACTGGTCTCTAGGCTAAAGGTAAAAAAATTCAAATTCTACTCTTGGCCTACCTTCATCTCCCTGGGGGTGAGAGGAAGGACAATCATTTGGCCTCTTTAAGGCTAT
Organism: Lipotes vexillifer; assembly: GCF_000442215.2. Lineage (NCBI taxonomy): Eukaryota > Metazoa > Chordata > Mammalia > Artiodactyla > Lipotidae > Lipotes > Lipotes vexillifer. The sequence continues at coordinate 388,918 of NW_006774793.1, forward strand.
TTCTTTATGTTTCAAATGAGAGGATATTTCCAGTCATTTTCATTTCACAAGAACATTAAGAAAAGATTGTAAATGAAACGGTTCAAAGACAAATACCAGACAAATCATCTCTGATCCCAAACCCAATAATAACCCTCAAATCTTTTCATGATATAATTACAAAAGGTTTCCATGAGTGAAGGAAATAAAAGTCTGCATGTCACTTCAGAGGTATAAACCTGGACTGGCCCCACGTTCAACAGTGAGTGACTGCCGAGGGGAACAGTCAGGGACTAAGGGATGTGCTTCCCTTCTTTACTATGGAAGTCTCACCTGGGGCTGCAGCACCACCTTGAGCGGTACTGAAAGTCTCTGTCCCGGGCCCTGCCCTGGTCCCATTATCTGAGCCTGCTGCACAGAGGAAAGAGCCACTGGCTGGGCTGAGGATGGCTGCTGGGGCTGTGGCTGCGACGATGGAGGCTGCGGTACAATCTGGATCTTCTGCTGTGGCGGCTGCACCTGCAGCTGGATAGTCACTACTTTGGCCGGCTGCCCCTGGGCATTCTTGGCTTGCGTCAGGGCTGCCAGCTGGTTGCCCTGTAACACTATCTTGCCTGGCAGACTCCCGAGCACGACATGCCGGTGTCCTTGGGGACCTCCAGACTGTGGCTGCTGGAGGACCAGCGTGATGCGTTTCGATTCACCCTAGAGTGAAGAAAGGAAATTGCAAGAGAGGTAGAACATTAGAGAATGGCAGACCCCTTAATATTTACACCAGTTTTCCTCATCCTAGAGTTACAACAGCTGAGGGTCAGAAAGCACAGTATAATTCCTTCTGTTCATCCTCCTCTCTTTCCTGATAAGATCTTTTCTATATAACCTCTGCCCAGCGGGTATCAAGCCTGTTCTTGAAAAACTGTTGGGAGGCTCGCTCTATTTCTATAGCTGTCATTCCATTTTCTGGAAATCTATTAGAACAAAAGTCTATACTGAACTGAAATCCACCTCCTTATAGCTTCTCTCCACCAATGCTACTTATCTTAATACTGTCTTCCCCTCCCCCCAAACTCTTCTGGCCCTTGATTCAGAGACTAGAGCCTCTATTTTCTTATACTAGAAACTAGCCTTTTCACTGGGCAAAGTCAGAGGAGGACAATCTTAGTAATAAGAACAGGGGAGAGATACACATAGCTTCCGTAAGTCTTGCAAATATAAATAAATGTAGTTTTCCAAAAATGATTCTTGTTCCCATCGCATCCTGTATTACTCATATAACTTTATATCATACATTATTATGAGTTCTTGTTTAAGGTCTGTTTTTCCTGGCAGACTGTGAGCTCTGTAAGGACAGGGACTGTGTCTATCTTGTTCAGCACCAGCTAGGCACAGTGTAAATATGTAGTAAGAGCTCAAAAAAATACATTAACACTAACTGCTTCCACCTAGTAAGTAATAAATACAATGCTGTCAATACTAACTGATAAAAAGTAAAGATGGAATTTAAACAGGATTTCCTAGAGACAGCTCTCCTGTGCTTGCTCTCACACAGTTGCTGGGCCCTTTACTAAACCAAAATTCACCTCCCCCTTTCACTCAAGTCACCTGGGTAGGTGTAGAGGTCAGTGTAACTGCAGGCTTCAGTGGGGGCCCTGTGGCCCCAGGGTTTCCAGCAGGAGCTGAACCCTTAACTGGCTGTAGGACCAGCTGCTTTACTGGTCGGCTGGGCTGGACAATGCGCTGAACAGTAGCCTGGTTCCCAGGGACCTTGGCGGCCAACACTGTATTACCAGAGACAATGGAAACACCAGGTCGAAGGGGAGTGCCGGTTAGCACTTTGGTAAAAGTGACTTTTCCACCATTGGCTGTGCCAGCCACGAGGGGCTGAGCTGTGCTGGTGATACCTTGGGCCTGAATTTGTGCCACATGGGCACCAGTGACTGAGGAGCTGGGTGGGGCCTTAAGGATAACAATCTTAGGGGCTGACTGAGGTGGCTGCCCTCCAGCACTACTGGAGGGAACAGCTGTGGCAGAGACACCCATGAAAGGATTCCCTTGGCTCAGGATCTCCTGGCTCTTGGAGACCTGCAAAAGTCCTGACGTTGGCGTCGGTGTCTGTAAGACAGGTGGGGCTGGCTGCTCTTGGCTGACGGGCTGAGTGGTATAATCATGCAAGGTTAAAGATTCTGGAGCTGGAGCTGTCGATTCTTTGGGAAGTTCTGTGGGGTCTGTTTCCTCTGGTGGGGGGACCAAGTCACTTGCTGATGAATTCCCCACATCACCACCTCCACCATCCTGGTTCATCTGATCCAAGGAGTCCAGAGAGCTTGGCAGTCCAAGGGCTTCCTCAATAGGGTCTTGTGTAACCTGATTGAAGCTGTCATCAGTAAGAGAGTCCAGGCCAAATAAATTTGGGTCATCAAACAGATCCATGATGGGGTCTGCCATCTTGGGAAAGCAATGGGGGTTACTTCCCCAAGGTTTAGGGAGGGAAGGGGAGGGGGGGTAATGGCTCTCCCCTCCCCTCCCCTATTAAGAAAAAATGTACACAATGGAAGAGGACTACTCTTCAGGTAAAGAGGCAAGAAACAAGTGCATGTCAGATTGTCCTGACCTTCATGGAGCAAGATGGCTAGGTCTTCAGAGGAAGATGGTGGAACTCCTGTTGTAGGAAGACAAATGACAAATAAGCAAAGTAGGTGACCTCAAGGAAAATTTCTAGCCTTAATATCAAATAGCATCAAAATAATAAGAGAAGAGGGAAATGTGAGGCAATCTGAGGACAGAGACACAGCGGAAAGAACATCCACATTTCTGCTTTAAAACTAAAACTAAAAAAGGAAAAAAGAAACAATCCAATGCCCTTTTGGGGCTCTTATACACTTTGAAGCTTCTGTCTGTCAAGATCATTCAGCTATCTCTGTCCATTTCTCTTTATAATTATCATTCTGAGGTAGAGATCAGGAAATTTAACATTCATTCACCTTCTATTTCAGGTTCGTAAGTTGACAGAACTTAACAATATACCAGCAATACTTCAGTGAATATAGCTAAAGGCTTCTGGATACACTGTATTTTGTAAGTTTCCCTTGTATTTTAGATACTTTTACTTACTACTGGCAAAAATAACCACCTTTAACCAAGCTTATAGTATAATCTTACCCAGGAAGTTTCACAAACTTTATTCTATTTAACCTATCAATGAATCTATACATAGTGTTTCTGTTATGACGTCCCCTCCCCACTTTCTCATATTAAAGATCAAAAACTTCCTTTGCAAGAGATTCAAAGAATTCTACAATTTATTTATTTATTTATTTTTTGAGGCTGGGGTGCCCTAGTACTATGACATCTGCAGTTTATACTTCAGCACTGACAGTGTGCTCTAAATGTGGTTCATTCCTTTTTTTGCGGTACGCAGGCCTCTCACTGCTGTGGCCCCTCCCGTTGTGGAGCACAGGCTCCGGATGCGCAGGCTCAGCGGCCATGGCTCATGGGCCCAGCCGCTCCGCGGCATGTGGGATCTTCCCAGACCGGGGTACGAACCCATGTCCCCTGCATCGGCAGGCGGACTCCCAACCACTGCGCCACCAGGGAAGCCCCAAGAATTCTACAATTTCATTCTAGTTTATATTCCCAACTTTCAGTCTCACCACTTCCTATGCTCTCATCACTTCATATATATACCCTACATTCCAGTCCAACTAGACAATACAGTTCCCTTAATGACATTCCTATCTGCATGACTTTGCCTATTATGCTGTAGTTTCTTCCTGGAACATCCCCACCACGCTCCTCCCAAACTTCTCTTCCAGCTAAAATCTCTGACACCCTCAAAGGTCTTCTACTCCACAAGGTGAGCAATTTTTGATGACTTAGTCCGTTCACCTTCTTTAAATATCCACAGTGTTGTCTGCACCTTATTTAAAGCACTTATATTTACCATTTTATTAAAATGGTAAGTTTCTTGTCCATTTCCTCTGAAGGCCCAAAAGGTTCCTTTGTGCAAATTATAAAAAGCTGCCTACTCAAGATACTTGTTTGCCATCTGCTGGAAAACTGTCATACTAAACATATTACCTATGATGATAGTGAACACCTGCAATGCACACCTTGCACAACCCTGCATGGTGGCCCAGCTCCTCTTTCCCCGAGAAAGAAGAGTTCCTGAATGGTGGGGACCACATCTTATTCATCTGTGGATCCCTAAAGAACCAGAAGAATATCACATACACAACAGCTACTCAAAAAACATTTAATGAATTAAAGTATTTGCTTGCAGCGTCTGGAATGAACCATTCAGTCCTTAGAGAAACTAACTGTTATTCCCTGATTCCAAGATGAGACAGCAGAATACTTCCTATCTTGAAAAACTGTCCTACAAATAACTGAAATTATGTTTACTAAATCCACATCTGGGGCTTTAAGTTCATAAAATGCTGGGAAAAGGAAAAACTAAGACAAAGAACTGTAAGTACATCACCACCTAACTAAGCTATATGAAAGTATAGTATCTGCTCTTTGTATATGATATCAATATTTGTCAATCCAGAAAAGCCTTGCTTGATAACACCATTTCTCCTAACTTTTAGAAGATATCAGAGAAGAAATCTGTCAGTGACACAGTACAGACTTGACTGAAGAAGGCTCTTCCACACGCCCCCCAAACTTTTTTTCCCCTTTCCTTAACCCATTCCAGTTATCCTTGTAAAACAATATAATGTGGGTAAGTAGCCCAGAAAATCAAACATAGATAAGAGACTCATCACTAGTTGGCACATCGGTCAAAATTACGAAGCATACATGGCATCTCCACCAATGTTAAACAAGATCTTCCTAGCTTCAGTAATTGTATACCCTTCACATCTCAACCAGGGTCCATATCACTTCCCACTCCTGGTTAAACTATTCCACTAGCTCATTCCAGCCTCTCCTATCTAACACCTGCCCCAAAGTAACTCAAAATGGTGATCAGAAGAGTTGTGGATAGGACTTCCCTGGTGGCACAGTGGTTAAGAATCCGCCTGCCAATGCAGGGGACACGGGTGCGAGCCCTGGTCCGGGTAGATTCCACATGCTGCAGAGCAACTAAGCCCATGTGCCACAACTACTGAGCCTGTGCTCTAGAGCCTGCGAGCCACAACTACTGAGCCCGTGTGCTCAACTATTGAAGCCCACACACCTAGAGCCCGTGCTCCGCAACGAGAAGCCACCGCAATGAAGAGTAGCCCCCGCTCGCCACAACTAGAGAAGAGTCTGCATGCAGCAACGAAGACCCAATGCAGCCATAAATAAATTAAAAAAAATTTTTTTAAGTTATGGATATTTCTTAATTTATTGAAAATCTACTCAATAATTTTATCGATTTTCTCAACACTACCATCAGCTGTTTTCTAGTTATGCCCTATTTTGCCACCTATTATCTTTCACCTCCTATTCACTGTCAGAGAAGTTACACTAAATATCTAACAGTTAAATGTCACAAAAAAACTACAGTGAGGGCTTCCCTGGTGGTGCAGTGGTTGAGAGTCCGCCTGCCGATGCAGGGGACGTGGGTTCGTGCCCCGGTCCGGGAGGATCCCACATGCCGCGGAGCAGCTGGGCCCGTGAGCTGTGGCTGCTGAGCCTGCGCGTCCGGAGCCTGTGCTCCGCAACGAGAGAGGCCACAACAGTGAGAAGCCTGCGTACCGCAAAAAAATAAAAAATAAAAATATAAAAACTACAGCAAAAGTTTGCACTAACTAGAAGTTTATGCTGATAATAGTTTATAAACTGCCTTTTCTTCCATGGGGTATTTTGTCCTTTCCAGGACTCCTTGCTATTTATTCACCCAAATACTCTTCCTTCCCTCCACAATAGCCCAACTAAGAGAGAGAGAGAGATCTCATTATTTAACGGGAGAAACGAGGCTAATAGCTTCTGAAATATTTCCTTACTTCCATATGACTCAAGTATAAGTTTTTAAAGGTCAATGCACTCATCATTTATCTCCCTTCCCAATTTTTGGGCCAAATTTCTGCTTCTCCTGGGTCAGTCGGGGCCCAATAATTTAAAAACCTCACCACTGACTTAATGCCACAGCATCAAGTCACACTACTTCTCAGTCCCATCCCATCAACTCACCTCTACTGACCTAATTCATCTTGTACAATTTTTTTAATCCTTGTCTCCAGCTTCTTTTTTAACTCACATCTTTAAGTTGTCCTTGACTCTCAAAAGAATAAACCTTCTCCAACTTTCTTCACCCCTCCTTCTGTTCCTACTTAGGGGTTATCCTGGCTATACCCATGTCTGGCCTACTCTACCGAGTTCATCTACCCCATGGTAGATGAGCTTGGTAGAATTCTCTTTCCATGGTTCAAACCCTGGTAATAAAAATAAACAGATGTTGGACTTCCCTGGTGGCACAATGGTTAAGAATCCCCCTGCCAATGTAGGGGACACAGGTTCGAGCCCTGGTCCGGGAAGATACCACATGCCACGGAACAACTGAGCCGGTGCACCACAACTACTGAGTCTGCACTCTAGAGCCCGTGAGCCACAACTACTGAAGCCCGTGTGCCTAGGGCTTGTGCTCTGGAACAAGAGAAGCCACCTCAATGTGAAGTAGTCCCTGCTCACTGCAACTAGAGAAAGCCTGTGTGCAGCAACGAAGACCCAATGCAGCCAAATATAAATAAATAAATAAATTTATTAAATAAATAAATAGATGTTAAGCACTCAAATATACGAAACCCTTAATATACCCCTAAGTAAAGCAACTGCCTAGATAAAGAAATCATAGCAAACTTTAATCATATTGAGAATGAAATGCCAGTCTTCACCTATCACTGCCCCAAAGAGGAACATACGTATATGCTCAAAAGGAAAGACAGAGCTTGATGGTTGCACTTAATCACTTTCCATAATTCCAAACTAATGAGTAGACTAACAACAAAAAATCTTGGGGGGGAGGGAGGGAGAGGGGGAGAAGTAGAACTAACTAGTAAGTTAAGGTTAAAATCCAAGGCCACCCGTCTAAAACTTCCAAATAACAAGCCAGAGGAATTCTTTATATAAAGCCCTTCATCTCATCGTCTTCATTAAGGAGAAACTACTCCCTTCCCTTGAAATAAATATAAACTGATGTTTTTTTGCAGCTTTATCATCTTTAATGTAGTTCTTCTGGGTTTTCTTAGAAACCTAGAGTCCCAACTCTCCTGTTCTTATTTTTGTCTCCCTACCCTTGCCGATTTCAATAACAACTTGTCTGTCCAATCATAAAAGACTTAGTTTTAATTCTACTGTATACTTTTCCATCTCAATCTCCCCATACCTTTCAACAAAGCAGTGATTCTCAACTGGGAGATGGAAGGTATGCAAAGTTTGAAAATGTACATTCGGTGTTATAATTTTATATTTGTCAAATGGAAAAGGAAAACATCTCATTGTTTAGATTATTTATATTCAATAAAACTGGGGGGCAGAGAAAGAAGTATGCCTGGTTTGGAAGGATTACCGACATCTCTGTGATGGGGTAAGATTTCTTATGGTCTCTCAAAAGGGAGTTTATCATATTGTTTATGATGGATGAGAAACACTGCAACAGAAATTAGTCCAGCTGTCTAAGACATAAAATTATATAAACTGAACTACAGACACCCATTCTCCCTTTACAGATTTCTCTGTACGGTCCATCCTCTTAGAAGATAACAAACGAATGCCATATTGACAAAAACCGATCTTTTCTGGGGGGTTAATATGCACTTTTAGAAAGTAGCAGCCATGCCCACTTAACCTCTAACTGCTCAAAGAACAAACTATTTTACTTCAAAGTATTAATCTTGTTATTGGAAACTGTATCCTTTCAAGAGGATCAGCATAGGCAGGCGGGCAGGCAGACATAAACACGAAATGGAAACAAGATGGGTAGAAGCAGTTTGAAGAAACCCCTTGAAAATAAAATCAATCAGAAGAGGCTTAAAATGAAAATCACCAACATAATTTTAAAAGAGGAGGATTTAAAAGCTGTATCATGGAGACATTTGTGAAACGCAAAGGGTCTCAAATCTTATAAAGAAATGGGAAATAAACATCCAAGGTGAACAGAATCACCATTTAGGGTCAGCAAAGGATCAGGATGGAAGGACACAGACCATAGGAAATAGAGCTATTAACTTGGAGCCACTCAGGAGATTCTCCTCACGAAGATCGAGATCCTAGGCCATTTTCTCTATCTTCACCATTCTCAATTTCAAATGTGTGGCTACTCTGTTTTTGTTTCCCAATTACCGAATAAAGCACTCAAACCTCAATCAGGAGTATGGACATTTGGGGCAAACATGGCTGGTAAAGTGAGTCCTTCTGAATAAACAGGGAAAGCAAAATAGGCAACTATGAATGCTAAAAGCACGTTCGTATGTTCAAGGGGTAAAGAAGAAACTACAGAAATTATATGTACTCATGTGGAAGGGAAGGGGCAAGGTAAGGAAGTGCGGGGTTGACGGAGAGGGAGACGCGACTGGGGGCGGGGGTGGCGGGGACCCGGGTACATTACCTGCTCATACTGCCAGGGCTGGTGCCAGTAAGGCCCACACAGCAGAGGAGGGAGATGTCGGGCAACTGGAGCCCCCAAAATGGAGGTGAGGTACATGCTCATGAGGGAGTGAGCTAGCGGGGTGCCCTCCAGGGTGGGGATGGCCAAGACGGGAAGATGCGGGGTGGGGGGGTGTGGATGCCCGGGTGGGAGCAATGTGAGGGTGGAAGCTACAGGCGGGAAGGCCCGACTAGCCCTTAAGTAGAAAAAGAGCTGTGCCTCACCCCAGCAAGGTAAGAGAGGTGCCTTTACCTGCAGCGGCCGTGGGGGGCCGGTTCGCCCCTCTCGCTGTCTCTCCAGCACCAGTTCCCCCTCCTCCTGCGCAGCCTAACTTGATGCTCCTGCCCGCCCCGCGTCCTCATTGGCTAAACTCCACTGCCACTCACCACAGAGGCAAACACGCAAAACAGCGCAATGGGCGGGACTAGACAGAGCTTCCCCCTCCCCCGCCACCGCGGGGTTAGGTTGAGAGCGCACGGAGAGGCCTATCCGGTTTCCAGGGCCGAAGCGAAGCCTGCAGCTTGCTTGAAAAAAAAAAAAAGGAGCCTGGCCAGCGGAACTGTCTCAAGCTGCGGGAAACTAGTCCTGGCGATTAAATTCCCCCACCACCTACACTGTTTTCTGCACACCAAAGAGCGTAAACTCGGGAGGGAGGGTTCCACACTAGGCCAACTCCGCCTCCCTCTGAATCCCCTGCCTTCTAGCAGCACTGTCAACTCCTCTGCTGTAGTGACTGCACCTTCTCCCACGACCCATTAAAAGGGGCCAAATCTTCCGTCCATCATGGGAGTGAGTCAGCCCAATCGCTGGAACATGGGGCCTTTTACTCTTAAAAGATAAAGCGCTCTCTCTGCCACAAGCCAAACTGCATTCTTGATAGCAATGAAAAACAGCCATGAGACGTGTAAACTCTTAAGTAGCTCTGAAGTTCAGTCTTGCTAAAGTGTAAATCACAAAGAAGAAATCAGAGGGAGATAAGATTGAAGGTATAGGTAAGGGCCAGACCCTTCAAGGAAAAAGCCTTGAACGCCATGTTAAAGCATTTTCTTCTAGGTGGACGAGGAGCCACTTAAACATGGAACGACATAATCAGAAATGCATTTGAGTTAGCTAACTCTGGCTGTTGGATAGAGAATAGATTTTGGGGATGATGTAACAGAGGACACAGAAGTAGTCAGGAGGCTGCTGTGGTAGTCCAGAAAAGAGTTGTATTGTGGATGCTTGCTGATGTTTTTTTCCTGCTTCCCCCTTCCTATATTGGGAGAATAGCTCAAGGTTAAAAGTCTTCAATGGAAGAGTGGATCTTAATCCCCACTATAGAGCTGGGATGGGTGGGTGGGGGTACTGAAATGAGGGGCAGAGTCCCATCTCCTCTTCTTGTCGGAGAAGAAGTACGCACATGACCTAGCCTAGTCTAAGTGGACACTCCTGTGGAAAACCTTGCCTTTGCAGTGGTAATACAAAGATCCAGAACCAACCAGTTAGACAATATTCAGCAATGTCAGACACTGGAATTCTGCAGCATCACAGACTGTTCAGTACTATGATCCTGGCCACGTTCTCCATGTTTCCAACTTCCCTTGGTTTCAGATCATTTTCTAAATCAGATTCTCTAGCATTCCCACTGATTTTGTGAGCCACACAATATCCTTCGAATATGTTCCCCTTCTGCTTAAGTTAGCCAAAAGATGATTTCTGTTGTTTGCAACCAACAAGATGATTAGAGCCTGAATCATAGCAATGTGGTTCAAAAGGTAATGATGGGAAGGAAAGGCCAGAGCGGAATAATACTTAGGGGATAAAAATTGGTAAAACCTAGAGTTTACAGGGAAAGATGAGTTCAGCCATGTTTAGTCTGAGTTACCTATAGCATGTTAAGTAGTGATATTCAATAGAAGGTTGGATTATAAATATAAAAGTTGGCTTGGTGACAGAGTTATCAGTATCAAAATAGTAGTTTTAAGAGTGGAGATTACCCAGGGAGTATGAAGAGCAGAGCTAGTATATGAAACACTGCACCAATACTGTTGGGGAGACAACAGAGAATGTGAGGGGTCTGTGAAGAACTGGATGTCCATTCCAAAGAGAGCAGCTGCTATTCAGCTCTAGTTAAGTGTTGCCATATGGAAACAAACATCCAAGATGGAAAGAGAACTTCAGGTTTTCAAAAGCCAGAAATACAGAGTTTTATGTAAATCTTCTGGGTTTTAAATGCAGACAACTAATTTTTTTTAATGTTTTAAACACTATGCGTTAGAAAAAACACTTAGCTGGAAACCCCCAAATTTGAGATTTTTGGTGTAGGGTGAAAAAAGCTAAAGAGGAACCCATCAGGATTTAAGAATCAGAATAAGCCACACCTACTAAGCAGGTAGAGAAGGCAAAGCTAGAGAAGCAGAGAGTGCAATATCACCAAAGCAAAGACAGTTGAGTGTTGCTGAGGGTAAGAGCGATCAATTGCACTGAACAAAGCAAAAATGTCCAATAATATAAGAACTTTAAAATGTCCATTGGATTTAATGCATCTCTACTTTTCACTGGCAAGCTAAGAGTAACCAGTCCCATATGAGCTTTCATAGTATTTTTGTTAAGTACTCTTTGGGGATAATTATCTTCTACTTCGTATTTTAGTTATATTTGTATGTGGAGGTATGATGAGCTTAAAGTCAGAGGGATCTGGGTTCAAATTTCTGTCCCATTAAGTAAATAAACCTTTCTGAGTCTAGCTCATTCCTCTGTACATAGGGGGCTCAAATTACAGGGCCATTAATGAGGATTAATGAAACATCTCGCACACTTCTTGGTATGTAACCACTATTTCTAGGAGGTACTCAATGAACGTTGCTGGATAGACTATTTAGAAAAAACTGTTTTTCCCAGTGTCTCTACCTACCTTGGAGATGCTAGGCAACCTTAGAGGGAATCACCATCCACATGAATGGCCTTCAAAATAATTCATTAATTTCAGCAGGCTAATATCTATTGAGTTTGAATATGCACTGTAGCCCTTGCTTCCTCTACGTTAAATCTAATTTACAGCAAACAGGAATAACTATATATATATTTTTTTTTTTTTTTGCGGTACGCGGGCCTTTCACTGTTGCAGCCTCTCCCGTTGCGGAGCACAGGCTCCGGACGCACAGGCTCAGCGGCCATGGCTCACGGGCCCAGCCGCTCACGAACCCGCGTCCCCTGCATCGGCAGGCGGAATCTCAACCACTGCGCCACCAGGGAAGCCCCAAGAATAACTATACTTTAGATTCTAGCATCTAAAGATCATGTTCAACTAACCGGCTTCAGTCAGCCTAACCTGCTATAGATGTTCTAAGTCACTAGCATCCAACTTTGAGTAGTGAGAGACCTAAATTAAAACTCTCGGGGCGCCAAGGAAGGGTCATAAAGATTTCAGAAACACCTCCGCCGCCCAAGCACTGTTTTCTAATGGCTTCCAGGACATCACACTTTTCTGATTTTCATTCTACCTCTCTGGCCAATTCTCCTTTGCTATTCTTCTCCTCTACCAGCCTTTAATTGTTGAAGTTCACCAAGCTTTGGTCCTAGGCCTTCTTTTTTTTTCATTCTATACTTTCTTTTCAAGAATGTCTAATTCACATACAAGGTCTCAATTCATTATTTGCTTCAACAAACTATCTATATATTACGTCTCTCATTTATATCTCTGGGCAAGATGTCTGAACTCCAGGCCTGTTTATTCACTTGCTTACCCAGTAGCTCTTCCTGGTAGTCTCTCCAGTCTCCCTGGCTGACCCGCTCGTCCAACTCTCCCTATAAGAGGCTTATTACCTCAAGGAGACTGATTCCTTGGTAGTCTCCTCCATCCACACCACCACGCACGCACACACACAGAGGGTAATCATCCTCCAGCATCTCCTATTCAGTCATGGCTGTAGAGACCAGAAACTCTCTTCCTTACCACCCCTATCCAATATTTTAAAATCCTACCTTTACCTCCTAAACATCCCTCAAATCCATCCACTTCTGCCTCTACTACCATTCTGGATCAATTTACCATCCTCACTTCCCTGGACTATTGCAATTGCCTTCTAACTGGTTCCCCATCGATTTTGCCTATTTAATTCTTACTTATACTTCAAAGCTCATTTCAACATCGTCATTTCAAAGAAAAGCTTTCCCTGAGCTCCCAGACAAAAAACAGCCAAACTTGTTGAATGTACATTATGTACCTGGCCCTCTTCTAAACAATGAAAATGCATCAGCAGTTTCAATTTTCTTAAACTTGAAATGACTATATTTTACAGATGAGGAAACTGAGGCACAGAAAGATAAGCAATTTGCCCAACATTCCACGGCTAATGAAAAGGGGTGCCAGATTCAAATTTAGGCAATGTGGCTTCTGAAGTCACATTCTTTTTTTTTTTTTTTTTTTTTTTT
>NW_006774793.1:402134-420964 GCF_000442215.2 Lipotes vexillifer
TTTTTTGGCAGTAGGCGGGTCTCTCACTGTTGTGGCCTCTCCTGTTGTGGAGCACAGGCTCCGGACGTGCAGGCTCAGTGGCCATGGCTCACGGGCCCAGCTGCTCCGCAGCATGTGGGATCTTCCCGGACCGGGGCACGAACCCGTGTCCCCTGCATCGGCAGGCGGACTCTCAACCACTGCGCCACCAGGGAAGCCCTGAAGTCACATTCTTAACCACCCAACTATACTATGGTGTAGGCTACATGCCCCTATTACAAATTCTCTTGTAACATCCATAATTTCTCTTTTGTAGTAGTCTGAATAACATTATATAATTCATTGTTTGATATCCATCCTCCCTCACCCCCATATGAGAATGCAAGTTGCACAAAGGCAAGGCCTGTGTATGACTTATTACAATATTTCCTTGGCTTATCAGGTGGTAATAGGCACTCAGTGTACTTCTGTGAAGGAATGCATTTTCAACTTCCAGCCAAAGGTGTGTGGTAGTGGGGCTGTGGAGGGGTAATGCGGAGGTATCTGACCAAAACCAAGGGCTTCTCCAGACTGCTGAGATAGTAAACAGGCAGCGGCACATTTCCTACCAAAAACATTCAGAAGAGGCATCACAAAATCTTAAGCATCTTCACTTTTTAGGACCCGTAGCAGACACAGCTTTCAGGTATAGTAAAAGAAGCTGCATCCAATACACATAAAAGACTATTTTCTATAGTGTGGTAATCACTATTGAAAGCAATGAAATTTTAGTTATCTCCTTTAGGCTTGGGACCATAAAGCCTCAGTGGTGGCGAATTTGAAACTATGGCAAGAAGTGAATGGATGAAACCATACCCATATGACTCAAAAATAGGGCATGGATTCATTCTTAAGTCAGCCTCATTGTAGATTTTTTTCCAGTAAAACTCTGGAGTTTTGGTCTAAGTCTGAAGACAGAACGTAAGAACCTAATTTTTTTTTTTTTTTTAAATAATACACAATGTATTTATTTATTTATTTATGGCTGTGTTGGGTCTTCATTTCTGTGCATGGGCTTTCTCTAGTTGTGGCAAGTGGGGGTCACTCTTCATCGCGGTGCGCAGGCCTCTCACTATCGCGGCCTCTGTTGTTGCGGAGCACAGGCTCCAGACGCGCAGGCTCAGTAATTGTGGCTCACGGGCCCAGTTGCTCCATGGCATGTGGGATTTTCCCAGACCAGGGCTCGAACCTGTGTCGTCTGCATTGGCAGGCAGATTCTCAACCACTGCGCCACCAGGGAAGCCCAAGAACCTAATTTTTAACGATCACTGCCCTGGGGTCAAGTTAGACTGGATCTAGAGAAGTTCCTCTTCACTGGCACATGTTCACCAAGGTGAAAATAATAGTCTAGGTTCTAGATGAGGAATATCTAACTGGATTAATATATCTACCTTGTGTGACACCACTTTTGGACATCCAGTGTAAATAATGATATACATAATTTTTTTTTACTGAGGTAATACTAGTTTATAATGTTACATAAATTTCATGTGTACAACATTATTTTTCTACTTCTGTATACACTGCAGCGTGCTCACCACCACAAAGTTACTTTCCATCCATTGCCATACAGTTGACCCCCTTTGCCCATTTTGCCCTCCCCCCATAATATATATATTTTAGGTAACAGAGTCCTGTTCCTCTTTATGCTCTCCCACACCACCCTCGCATGCCCTACTTTAATTGGGCCAAGTGTATACATATATTTTTTCAGCCTAACCAAAAAATATAAATATTTACTTACTTTTTTTGGGGGGGGGCACGCTGCATGGCTTGCACAATGTTCCCCGACCAGGGATTGAACCTGGGCCGCAGCAGTGAAAACCGGGAATCCTAACCACTAGGCCACTAGGGGACTCTTAATTATTTATGAGGGATTGTTTTCACTGCAACATTTATGCTAAAAAATGTATGTGTGGCTGGGGGGAGAAACACTGTTATTATCACACTTGTGCCTCTAGGCACAAAAAATGACCCAGTGACATGGGACTGATGAAAATTCAGTTGGCTAGTTTGACTTGCATTGGCTAAAAAATTGAGTTATTTGCAAGACTGACCAAGTGATTTTCCTCTGTAGAGCTTGAATATTTCACATAATCTTATCTTCAAAATAACTAAGTTAAATAAAAGAAACTATTCTTTTTTTTTATCCTTTTAACAGACAGAAATACAAAGACAAAAAGAAAGTTTACATTCTCAAGGTTCTACAACTGCTAAAGACACAGCTTTAACAGGCTATGGAATGTCTACTCGCCTAATGTTGTGGTCAAAGACAGGTCTCCTCCAGGGGTCAGCACTGAATTTCTAAATGTAGCAAGACGATAATGAATGAGGCTTTGAAGTCTGACAGATCAGAGTCCTACTCCTGGTTAAATGATCTAACCTCACTGTCTTATTTTTTCTCTTCTGTAAAATGAAAGTAACATCACATACATTTCCAGAGTTATTCTGAAGATTAAAAGATAATGTACAATGTTTGGCACACAGTAGGCAAATAAAGAGTTTATTATTCCCTGTCCAATAATTTAAAAACAGTACCACTAAAGGTTCCTCTCAAAGCAAAATTACTCCTTAGAGGTTTGGCTGAGCTGATCTGCTAAGCAGAATGGTGGGATACTAAAATAGATGCAAAAGTTTCATAATTAGAATAGCAGGACTGCTGGGCAGGATCAAAGGACTAGTACTACTGTGCTGAGAAAGCTGTATAACCCTTTAACCTCAAAACCACGGAACAGACTTCAACCAGCACGGTGGCTAGGCCAACAGGCAGGTAATTCAATTAATCATTTTTTGTGTTTGTATGAACGATGCCAGTGTCTGAATACTCCATTTACTTCACAATGCCTGCCTGTGGGAACTTACAGTTCTCCAAATGACTAGGCTGTCCCTTGGTAGCTCACATGCCCAGACCCAGGTAGCTCAACTTTTGACTCCCATGACTTTCAGGAAAGCAGTGAATGGAAGTGACCACGACCCATATATATTTAATTCCTCAAGGAAAAGGTCCCCCCAACAGGAGGCAAACCTGAAAAACAGGCAGAAGCACTACACTTTATAGAAGAACTAATGTGTAAATAAACAAAGAATGACTGGGTACTGAGTGGAAGCAATGAAGAATAAAACACTGGGGACTTCCCTGGTGGCACAGTGGTTAAGAATCCACCTGCCAGGCTTCCCTGGTGGCGCAGTGGTTGAGAGTCCGCCTGCCGATGCAGGGGACACGGGTTCGTGCCCTGGTCCAGGAAGATCCCACATGCCGCGGAGCGGCTGGGCCCGTGAGCCATGGCTACTGAGCCTGTGCCCCGCAACGGGAGAGGCCACAGCAGTGAGAGGCCCGAGTACCACACAAAAAAAAAGAATCCACCTGCCAATGCAGGGGACACGGGTTCAAGCCCTGGTCCGGGAAGATCCCACATGCCGCGGAGCAACTAAGTCCGTGCGCCACAACTACTGAAGCCCGCGTGCCTAGAGCCCGTGCTCCGCAATAAGAGAAGCCACTACAATGAGAAGCCCGCGCACCGCAGCAAAGAGTAGCCCCCGCTCAGTGCAACTAGAGAAAGCCCACACGCAGCAACGAAGACCCAACGCAGCCAAAAATAAATAAATAAATAAATAAATAAATTTTAAAAAAGAATAAAACACTGAAAGTTCGGTGTTCATGCAACTTGGTAGCTCCTATTCAAAAATCCTGAAAAAGCTTCCCATTCAGTTTATTTAGATGGATGTATCCCTGATATACATCTCATACCTGTAATAAAACATGAAAATCATAGAATATGTGAAGTATGACTTTCATGTTCTATTACAAAACTCTATTATGATTTGGTTCTAAGTAGGCAGCCAAACTACTGAAATCACTGATTTCTTCTAGAACCAAAGAGAAATTCCCATATTACTAATGGGACTGGGTATTTCAGAATACCCATGTCCCAAAGGAATAATCCCTAAAGATATAATGTATCCTCAGAGTATGTAGTGGAGGAAAAAAAGGAGGCAGGATATTCCAAAGGTTTTTCTAATGACCATGAGAGACAATTTAAGAAACCCCAAAGACTTTACAGGTCTTGAATATCCTTCCTCTCAGGTGAAATTAAGAATTCAGTTAATACATATCCTTTCTCAGAGAGTTACTGATATAGTTTTAGGAGAACTACAAAACAAAACAAAAAGGTGTTATTACGGAGTCACTGATTACTGGAATACTGCGACATTGCCTAAAGGATTAGAACTATCAGATTTAGGGTGCTGACATACAGTGGAGGAAAGAAGCACAGTTCTATTATTATCTAGTAATTTCAGTAGTATGTCATTTAATTACCTTTTTAAAATGAAATAAAGTCTGAAAATACCAAATAAAAAGAAGCCATACACAATAAATTTCTCTGGAAATGTATTGAAGGAATAAAATCAGGAATGGTTCATTCTTTCAGTTACAAAGCCAATCTTTTCTTAAAAATTACACATAAGAGTAAGTAATGTTTAAAATCCTTGGTTTGATGTTGAAATATTTTTGTACTTTTATTTGAACGTGTTCTGGGAACTCTTTTCAAACAAACTAGTGAGAATATACTTGGAAAGTCTGAATAGGAAGAGGCTAGAACATTGTCTAGGCTTCCTACACCGCTCTACTGCTTGGAATACATTCTTGGATTCATCCCTGCTGAAGGTGAATTATCTATGCCAGTCTTTCTGTTTACGCTAGGCTTTTTATGATCATGTAATGTACATTTGTGGGTAGAAATTAAGTGCTTTATTTTTAAAAGTCTCCTGCTGCGATCTGAAAGCAAGAATTAAGGTATTTTAAAGTTGAGCATTTTGCTTCATGTGTCATTCAACAACCAAGAGTCTAGTGAAGGATAGAAAGTGACCGGTGATAAAAGGGCAAAAGAAATGTTACCTATTGAAGAGCTTAATGAGAAATCTCAGAGACTACAAAGAGGTGGACTTATTTTGCAATACATAGACAATGAAAATCTTCAAGACAATATGAATTAGTTTTTTAGGCAAAAAACAGAGCCAAATTACAACTTCATACAAGTATACACACAAAACAGAGGTTAATGCTGGGGGAAGGTTACCCAGGATAAAATTCAAAATGTAATAAATGGTTAAATAAACCTTTAGGCAACAGTAAATGGTTCATACACGGCTTTGTTATATAGAAATACAACTGTTGGGACCTCCCTGGCAGTCCAGTGGTTAAGATTCCACGCTTCCACTGCAGGGGATGCGGGTTCAATCCCTGGTCGGGGAACTAAGATCGCATATGCCGCTCTGTGCAGTCCAAAAATAAACCAAAAAAACCGAAAACAGAAATACAACTGTTACTCGGGTATTAGGCACCAAAGGAAGTATACCTTGAAAATTAGGATCTCTGCATTCTTAAACGGCCTCAAGACAGATGCAGAAAGGGACAATGTAAGTGAATTAAAACAAAAGGCAAAGTGAACAAAATTGTAACAGAAGGATGAAAGGAAGAGCACCAACTCTGTGAGAAGGAGAATAGAATAATTAATTAAAGAGGAGATACAAAAAGTTAAACTGAGTAAGATATAAAATGATAGTCTATCAATGGACTGAATGCTAAAAGTAAAACAGTAAATACTAAGTTGGTTACAGTAGTGCAAGGGTAGGTCGAGCAAAGACCTATAGATCAGGGGCTGGCTCAAATGCAACTCCATAAGTGGAGTGACTTCTAGGTGTGAAGGTAGGGGTGACTTCTAGGGGTGAAGGTAGAGGGTCCAGAAAAATATTTGTCTTCTGTTTATCCTTCAGGTATTAGGCTAAACCTAAGCTCAGAAGATAGCTTAACGTTTGCAGGACTGTGGACAAACAATATCTTCAAAACATTTAGTATTCATCTGAACATTGTGAAGATGTTACAGTCCTTCCACAGATGAGAATATCAAATCTCATTCTTTCAGTAAGCAAGCACAGTGCTTGACACCCACAAATTAATCTTAAGAGGTAGTTTTGCCCAGAAATACTGCACCCTTTCCAAAGGAGATGTGTACAATGGTTTCTTTTAAAGACTAAGCCCCATCGCCATCCTACCTTACCTTCAAAAACTCAACTCTTTACATAAAATGGCAAAATTTTCTTGTTACAAGCAAAACTCTGAAGTGGTCATTACCACAGTACCAAGATTCTTCCACCCCATCACCCAGCGGGTGCTGCAGAGAAGGCTGTCCCAGGAAATACAAGATCTGTGTTTCCTGGTGATTCACAACCAGCTCAGCAAATTTCTATTTCTATCATTTTCTATCCATGTGTAAATGGATTTTGTCAATTTTGGAACTGACACACTCAAAAGGCCACATGTGGGCTTCCCTGGTGGCGCAGTGGTTGAGAGTCCGCCTGCAGATGCAGGGGACACAGGTTCGTGCCCTGGTCTGGGAAGATCCCACATGCTGCAGAGCGGCTGGGCCCGTGAGCCATGGCCGCTGAGCCTGCGCGTCTGGAGCCTGTGCTCCGCAACAGGAGAGGCCGCAACAGGAGAGGCCACAACGGTGAGAGGCCCGCGCACCGCAAAAAAAAAAAAAAAGGCCACATGCACAGTATAGATCACACATGGGGAAGGTGACAACCGTGCAAGTACCCATGCACTGCTCCATCAAATCCCTTATCCCAATCCACTACTCTTTTACTACTGCAGTTTTTTTGTTTGTTTGTTTGTTGTTGTTGTCGTTTTGCAGTAAGCGGGCCTCTCACTGTTGTGGCCTCTCCCGTTGCGGAGCACAGATTCCAGATGCGCAGGCTCAGCTGCCATGGCTCATAGGCCTAGCTGCTCCATGGCATGTGGGATCTTCCCGGACCGGGCCACGAACCCGTGTCCCCTGCATCTGCAGGTGGACTCTTAACCACTGCGCCACCAGGGAAGCCCACTACTGCAGTTTTAAACCTTCCCCCAAGCCTGTCTTTACACACACAGCTACCCTCTCTTTGGCCAATGTCCTTCATCTTGCCTTGCAGACCCACTGGCATACTGCTCTTGCGACCTGACTTCTCAAATGAAAAATGTTGTTTTCCTTATCATAATTTTTCTTTTCTTTTAAGGGGTGGGATAATCCAAAATACTTGGAATGAAAATACTTGTTCTGGCCCTAAGAGGCTGACCATAGTTTGCTCTGACAACTATCTGTTGATTAATACAAAAGAAATTCCTAAGCAGAAGACGTTATCTAATGAACTAAGAGAGAATGTTATTCAAATCACAAACTCACCTTCTAGCACCTTAAGTGCCCCACACCAGATAGGACCTCACATGATGCTAAGGATAACCAGTCAGAGAATCCCCGACTGAACTGACAGGTTCAGAACATGAAGAGTAAACAATCTGTGGATGCTAATGTGATGGTAGGGTGTAGTAGACAGGTAACGCAGCTCCTCTGATGTTTGGGGCGCTCCACTATGTCTATTCTTTAAAAAGAAAAAGACATCAAGTTCTAAGTCTTCGACTTCTGGCTCACTGTGCTCATTGAAAAGAGACTGGCTCACTAAACATCTAGACACCACTATTCACCTCTTCCTTGAAGACCTTAATCATTTAGGACTGACCCTTAAAAGGTAGGAGCTGCTGCATTTGCACAGCTGCTGCAATGGCAGGGAAATTTCCTGCGACACTAGAGCCAGGTAAATAAAGAAATTGCATTCGCTCCGAGGTAGGGGGAGGGGTCTTCTGGCACTGAAGAGTTTACATAATGCAACAGAAAATCAGTGAGCTCTGCAGACTTGTCAATGGAAAGGCAAGGCTTGAGCTTCTCTCTTCCCACATCTCTGAACACGTCCAAAAGCCTGCTCTGCTCTCCCAAATATCCACAGAAATTACACCTAAGAATGTAAAACAATCTGCACAGGGTCACCCCATGCTCTCTTACCCACCTTTATTGCTAAAATGCAAAAAAAAAAAAAAAAAAAAGAAGAAAAAATCCCTAACCTCCCACTTCTGAGACCAAAGTATGGAGTAACCAAAACGGAGCCGGGGAGTTTTCCCTCCTCTGAAGGGGAAAAGAGAACAAGGAGCTGCCTCAAATCTACACGATACCCAGCAATGCAGTGACAAGCCCTAAAAACTTCACAGGGGCCGGCGCAGCCCCGTTCGCGGCTCGGTCCGACTCGGGCCCCTCGGCCCGGCAGCCGCCCTCTCCCCCGGCCTCTCACAAAGGAGAATGGTTCAGTCCAGAGCATCACCCCGCACCTGATCCCTTACAACTGGGGGACGGGCAGAGGGCGGGGGCGCGAGGAGGAGAATGAGTCATGGAAGCCAATTCTAAGAGCCTCAGCTTTTGCAAAGACTCTTGGACCAGCACTGAGCGGCGGGCGTGAGCGGAAAGCCTACCTGAACAAGTCCTAGTGCTTCCTTTCCAGCCAGCGTTTCAATTCACCCTTTCGGAGAACAAGGCGCCTTCCGGCGGAGCATGGCCAGCCCTCGGCTCAATCTAGCTTGCTAGTAGTCCATTCTCCCTCGCTCCGCCCAACTACGCTCCCACCCACCAATGGCAGGGCCTACGCCCCGCCTCTTCCAGCAGGGTAGTGTGGGTGCCATCCAGGAAGTCTCTTGAGGGTGGGAGGGCCTAAAACGCTGAGGCAACCACAAATATGCCTGATTGAAAATAAAATTTGGCGGTAGGTCGGCTCTGACGGCTCTCAGTTCACGGACTTTCAGATCTCTCGGCATCTTTTCTGGATCCCCGCCGTTGGGGGCGCTCTAAACGAAAACAACGTTTAGTTACCTGTTTCTGGGAAGCCATCTTGGATCGGGCTGGTGCCTTAGGGCTGGGAGGAGGAAGGAGTGCTTAAGGAATTTGAAGTCCCTTTCGGTGTTCTGTCGGACTACTTAGGTGCAACCCCCATGTACTATCCTTTAGATGATCAGAGTATCCCTCAGTCACGATGGGGAGAAAATCTGGAATAGTGCTGAATGCGCTTGGAGGCAGCGCCCACCCTCTCTCGCATACGAGGGAAGCGATCTTGACCAAATCAAATAAGCAAAAATGCATTCTCGGAATGAGTGGATTTTCCGAGTTCCTGGGATAATCCTCTGGAGACACCTCACTCCTCAGGATATCAGCATAAGATCAACATAGGTTATGCATCTATTCTAGATGCTTCTAATCCTTATGCTTCACGTGCAAGGTTTCCAGTATTGTGACTTTGACGGTACAGAGTACTGCTAGTCAGTTGGAAATGAACAGGATTCAGGGAAGAATTGCAACTTTTTTTTTTTTTTAAAGGCCTAAGTTCATCAATAGACCCAAACTACCTGTGACTACAGATAGAGAGCGGAAGTCTTAAAGGTGAAATTATATGCAAGGAGGAGGGGCATTAAGAGACTGCCTTAGAAACACTGGCTGCAGAGTAATGTTCTAATAACTGCGTTTAAATTGTTAATAATTTTAGTGTAGGTGAAATTCTCTTGCCCTCAATGAGATTTTCCCGTGTTTTTTAGTTTAAATCTCTACTGCTATTACAACTTGCTACAAGAAGTTTTTATTTTTTTGAATTATTGAGTGAAGGGAATCTTTCCGTATCATTAAAGGAATTTCTCAAGGAGTAACATTTGCATGGTCATACATGGTGGGAGCTCAGAGACCTTAAGGAGTCACACGAATCAGTATTTTATCGCAGAAGTGATTAAACTTGGCCAAATACATTTCTCTGTATATTGAACAAAATCTGTTGGCCAAATTAAACTTGATGTTAGTATTAGGACTTACCAGAACAATATATCTGTCTGTAAATGCGTAGACAGATATGATCTTAATTACTAAGTTTCTAGAATGAGAACCTATTATCCTTCTGCTTATTTGATACAAAATAAACCTACTATCTAAAGAACCAGTTAATAAGCATTATAGAAAGGGGAATGGGTGTGCCTGCTATCCTCAATGATCTATAAATAGTAATGATTTAGACTGCTATAAATATGACTTCTAATAGTCCTGGCCTTCAAAAACCAACCAACACCCATATAATCTTATAACTGCTATTCTTCACATGGGAGTGGGAGATCCACTTTCTATAATTCTTCATGACCATTTCATTCAGAACATCAGCAATGATCAACACAGGTCATGAATTTGCCCAGGTACTTCTGTTTCTCATGCTTCCCTAAAGTTGGTGAAATACCTGAGTATAGAAGGTTATCAGTGGTTTGGATAAAATAACTGGATGTGGGATTCAGATCAAAAAGATACACTCTAAAATATCAAAATGGTATCCTTTAATGACTCTGAAAGCAGCAGCTCTAGGCAGAATGCTATCTCTGATCAGTGCTCTGATTCATCCCAATCACTAAAGGTTTTTTTGGTTGGTAAAGGAAAACTCCTGTATAGAAACTATTAAGTTATATCTACTTTAGTTTTGACCCTGTTGTGAGGGGGCAAGCCAAATTCAACAGCCTCAATCCCTTTTAGAATGAGGTACGATTTTTCAAAAACCAAACCAAACCAAACGATAATCAAAGCAATACTCCAAATGCCTTCCAACTTCCTGTGGTGCACTATTAAACAATACTACTACTACTGGGGGCAGAATCCTGTATAAAATGAATGTATCTTAAGGAGGCTTCTTCCAATACCTTTGATACAATTCCCTAGAAGGAGAGAGTATCTACTTATGTTTGGGATACAATCAGAAATGACACACGAAATGTCAGCAGCTTGGATACATGCATATATTTAATTATGAAACAATTCATCAACAACAAAAACAATGAGGAAAATTCACGAGACCTCAGTGCCGTGGAAGAGAATGGGACATCAAGTCAAAATGATATAGCAACTGGCCCAGAAGGCTGCATGATTAGTGAAGCTAAGGCAAAGCTGACTAGGATAGTATTATATGCTCTTGAAAAGGAGAATGGCTGGAGAAGTATCCACTCATTTGACTGCTTGGAAGCAGGCAGCCTTAGTGTATGCTGCATGGAATGGAGGTGAAGGGCCAGGGAAGGGAGAGAGAGGAGAGACAGAAGAGCAATATAGAATCCAGGGTAAGCAGGTGGAAGAGATTGAGATAGAATTACAAAGAGATGACTCTAAGGCCTTTTGTTTCCTCTGCAGCCTAAGACAAACCTGTTCCAGGTCTTTAAGTATGTCAGTCAAATTCAGTGATCACAGGAATAGCACTAGGCACGGAAGGAATGGTGGAGGAAGCGGTTTACAAAACTAAAAGGATAGCATGGTTACTACTCTCAAGGAGCTTACAACCTACCTGGGGAGACAGGTTCCACCCACAAAGCTACTATGAAACATATTTACAAAGCAACATAAATACAAATAAATATACATATGAATAAATATATGAAAGCTAAAAGGTACTATGTCAATAATTGTTCAGAAGTCCCTAGGTCAGTCAAAGAAGGCGTTCTGAAGGAAAAAAATGTGGACTTTGAGTATAATGTTAGTGGAGAGTAGGGCATGTGCAAAGGCATAGGAGTGGAAGCAAATATGTCATGTCCAGTAAGCAGATTAGCTTGACTACAGTAGAAAGTCTAAACAGGTCTCCTTAAGAAGTGTGTGTGATGAAACAGTAGGAGTCTATTTGGTGAAAGACACTGACTTACTAATGTTAGGTCTGGTCCCCAAAACAAAATGAACAGGGAAAGATGTTTTCTCTAGGTAATGATAGTAAGTGGCTACAGGTCCAGGAGCAACTCCACTGCTTTCAAACTTTTGTAGTTACTCTAAGACAGAGAAACTAGTAATGGGATGATGGAGAAGTATTCAGCATCCTTGAACAGTTCAAGTAGAAGGAACTGCTATCTGCAACACATCTTATGACGTGGCAAGTGAAAAAATTCAATGAAATCCCAAGACTGAGGATCTATGGTCAAAAGGCCAGCTGGATCCCAGTAATCTCAAGTGCTCAAGCAGAAGGTCCTAGACCATTGTTACTAATTCTTGGTGGGGAGTAGCTTGTATATGCTTATAAACGAATTTATTTTTGAACTACCATGACAATCAGCTTTGATCCTAACATTTTAGAAATTAAAATAGAAGGATGAGAAGAGCCCTAATCTATAGGGAATGCTCACGTCCCTGAAGAAGGACAGGTCAATAAGGGCCCAAATTCTCCCCTGGTCTTTAAGTGGAAAGGCAAAACATCACACCTTGAAAAGAGGCTTTTCTCAGCCAAAGCAAGTAAGACCTCTTTCTTTAAGCCTATTGATCTGAAGCTGTTCCAGGAAGGAAAAAAGAGTCCAGGCCAGATGTTCAGCAGCAGCCAGAGTCGGACCCCATGTCACGAGAGCTCCGCTGGGAGGCACTGGGTCCCACTGACGTTGAAATACACTGCTGGGGGCCAATCTTGATGCCATTTGCCTGTAGAAGAAAAGAGGCAGTAGTTCCCACCTCAGTGTGAAAGTTAAGTGGGAGAAAGGAGAGGGGTAAAAGGAGAAATCATTGATCACATTTTCTAGAAGTAGATATGGCCTTGGCAGGTAACCATGCACTCTAGCCAGACTGCTGTGGAACAGTAATCTGTGACAGTGAAGATGAGATGACCAGCTCTGGTATTATTGATGACCAGAAGTGGCTTTTGTGCCCATTTTTAAAGTGACTGTTATACTTAAGTTTCATAGCTATGTGCAGAATCAGGATGTGATTAGGTAAGAGTAAGAGGAGGTAAAAGAGAAGTGGCAGCATATTAGCATATAATTCCTTTTTCTGTTTTGACCCCAAATTTGCTTTATAGAAATGGCCATGCTGAGCAATTAAGAATCACACTTCCCCAAGCTCTGAAATAGTAAAAAACTGAGGTTGAAAAGAAAATCTCCCATAACGTATAAACCTTTTAGATCACCAATTAATAATCTCTTTAAGCATTCTGGGTCTCAGACTTGAGAAAAAATGAAAAGGATGACAGGTTTCTGTGTACCTACATAAAAAAAAAAAATCAAGTATGAATTGACATAGCTTCAAATAGTATCATGTTAGATAAGAAGTGCTTACATTCTAGGGAGCTTCCTATCCTGTTTAAGACAAAGCAAAGTTAATTGTCAGACCCCACCCTATCTCACCTCATTGTGGACATCAAATAAACCCTGCTGGATCTTCCTATATATTTCTTTGGCTGTGTTAATGAAGGCCTAAAGGAAACATAAACCATAGTATTAGGCTCAAGTTTAGGTAGAGAGATTAAGAAAAGAGAATACAAATATTATTCCTATTTGGATTTCAAAGGTGAATTAGGAACTATTAGGAGAATGGAGTAAAAATACAGACGGTCCCCCAAAGGCCCTGTAAAAGCCATTGAGAGTAGTTTCAAAAAGAAAAAGGGGATTCTATGGTATTTTGGTACTGATACACGATATACCTAGGGTTCCTAGGTTGGTACCCTCTGCAAATAAAACAAACATGCTCTCTTCTCAGTTAGTTACTGAAGATACAGTCAGTATCAGGCTTACGAATGACTAAAGTAGAATCCATTAGTTCTACTGATTTACAAATAACAGTAGTGTCAATCCACACTTACCAATTAATGTTACCTAATATAAAAATAAAGCCTTAGGAATCAAGGAAAAAGAAATGGAAAAATTCCCTTAAAGGGAGACATATGGTCACTATGACCATAAGACATCCTTTTCTTACCCATGTCTTATAAGGGAAGAGAATTCTGAATAAAAGGACAAAGATATGGTATAATCTCTGAAAACTTTCTCTACTTTTTCCTAAATAGTACCTCTTCAACATTGCAGGCTGTTTTGGCTGACGTTTCCATGAATATAAGTCCATGCTCCCGAGCAAAGGCCTCTCCCTCTTCTCTCTTCACATCCCTACGGGATTCTAAGTCACTGCAAGAGATTAATTGGGGAGAAAACTAAAAAAAGATCCAAGTGAAAGAAGAAACTCTTGTTCTAAAAGAATCCCATAGCTGTTTCAACTGCCAGTTAATCCATAAAGAATGTAGATCCTACATGATGTTCCTTGTATAGGGTTACTGATTTCTGTAGCCTCTTGGAAAATATTCTTCAGATCAGATTCTTGACAGCTGCTGCATGGTTGAGGATAATACCTTACTCTTATTACAGAGAAAAAGGTTTATAAGAGGTTAGGCAAGCCCCCTAGTTACTCAAGGTCTATGCCTTATGCTGTTTTTTTAAATGAGATCCAGTTAAAGCAAAGGAAAGAAGAGGAAAGGGAAATTCCAGTTACTGGAAAGTAGAAAAGTCATAGATGTCAAATCCCATAGTGATAAGTGTCTTCCTCTTTACTAGAATCAATCTACAAGAAGAGAGCGAGCCAGGAATAGGGAGAACACAGTTGCCTTAACACTCACTAGTTTCATTATTTATGTGTATAATAAGTAGCAGCCTGCCACCAGGGAAATGAGGGATTCAGAGAAAATGATATGGATAAAATTAGGTGATACTGGACTTCCCTGGTGGCGCAGTGGTTGAGAGTCCGCCTGCCGATGCAGGGGACACGGGTTCGTGCCCCGGTCCGGGAAGATCCCACATGCCGCAGAGCGGCTGGGCCCGTAAGCCATGGCCGCTGAGCCTGCGCGTCCAGAGCCTGTGCTCCGACCAGAAGGCTGGGCGTTTTTGATTCTCCTCTTCCCTTAATTCACAGACAAGCACCTTCTATCTCTTAAAAGTGTGATTATTTCCACTTCTCTCTTTATTCCACCCCCCTCCCCTCCCCTGCTGCTTCTTCCCCCTTCCGAGCCAATGCCTCCTCTCACCTGGTCTCCTTGCTTCCCTCTACCTTCGTCTACCCTTCTGATGGGCCCACACACAGCAGCCAGTCATCTTTTTAAAGCAAGTTCAAGAGCCTGGCCAGGGTGCTCTTATGGTTTGAAACCCTCTGATGGCTCCAAATAATATTTCAGATAAAGGGGATTCCCTGGTGGTCCAGTGGTTAGGACTCCAAGCTTTCACTGCGGAAGGTAGGGGTTCAATCCCTGGTCGGGGAACTAAGTAAGATCCTGGAAGCTGAGCGGCGTAGCAAAAAAAAAAAAAAAAAAAAAAAAAAAAAAATTAGGTGATACTGAGGATGTGAAGACAGAGCCAAGGAATGAGAAAAAATAAAGTGGCATGGAAAGACTTTATGCAAGACAGGATAAAAGGCTGCAAAATAATGCAATGGTGAACTGCCTGATTTTCATTTTTCTAACTGGAAATTTTCATTTGGGAGGATTCCAGTTTTTCACCATAAAAAAAAAAATCAAGGAGTAAGTCCATTAGAGAACAACAAACCTGCAAAATGTAGATTTATTATTCATCAGCTCTGTGAAGACCAGGGAAGAACTAACCCTAAATGGCAACAGTCCAAAATTTGTACCTCTAGCCCAGACACACCTCTAAGCCCCAGATCAGTTTGTCCATTTATGTTCTTCATTTCCACTCTGATGTGTAAAAGGCACGTCAGAAGTACATCAAAATGAAATGTCCTGATTCTGTCCCAAGCTTCCACATCTCCATAAACGGCACAAGCCAAAAACCAAGACATTATTAACACCTTTTCCTCCTTCCCTCCAAATACCCTATCCACCCCAAAGCGAGGTACTCCAAAATGTACCTTAAAATCATACTTTTCTCTCTCTGTGTCATCGACCTAGTCTAATCCACCACTTTCTCACTTGGACTGCTGCTGCTGAGATCCACGTCAACCCTTGCTCCCCTCCACGGTGATCTTTTAAAACCTGATCAAGCTACCTCTCTGCTTAAAACTCTTAAATGCTTCCTACTGTGTTTAGAATAAAATCCAAACTCCTCTCTCAGATCAGTAAGTGCCATGATGAGATCTGGCCCCTGCCTTCTTTTCCAACTTCATCTTGCACCATTCCCCTCTGATTTAGTCCAACCATACCAGGTTTCTTTCAACATTTTAAACTTATCGAGCTTCTTTCCAATTTAAGGCTTTCACACAGTTTGTTACCCCTATTTGATACTTTTTAAAATCTTTACCCACTGAACTCTTGCACATCCTTCAGATTCCAGCTTAAATTACAACTCTAAATCAAAAATAAGTACCCTGGTACTCTTTTTTATAGTGCCCTTTTTCTTCCCCTTTGCTGCATTTATCATAATTTGTAATCAGATACAAATCATTTTATATTCAATAACTATGTCCCCATTGACTGTAAGCTCCATGGGAATGGGGGCAGGGCTTTGTTTTCACCTTGCACACTCAGGGTCTGGCACAATGTCTAAGACATAACAGGCTTTCCATAAATTGGTTGAACCAATAAATGAGTACAATTAGTCTGTGGCCACAGTTCTCAAACGATGCACCTTAGGCACTACTACAAACTCACAAGGGTGCCACAGGTTACTTCAAATATTCAAGGGAAACATAGCAACACTCAACATCAGAACACCAAATAAATTACAAGCTTGATATAACTGGCAATGTCACCATCAGATCCTGACAGATTCCATTCAACATTTGCACATCTTTGCGAAGCTGACTTTTTGGCAGTTGCTATGACAAAAAGCAAACCCTGCACTAAAATCAATTTGGAACGGAGAGTGGTAGTGTCCAATATTGATTCCAAGGTTTGAGAAGCTGTGCTGTCATTATGGTTATTTAAGAATGAAATAAAAAATTCTTTTTCTTTTAATTTATGTTTTTCATTTTTCAGTTAGTTGTTATGACAAAAATACTTGTTATGTTGTTTAGATCTATTTAATAACAAAACTATTAGGTATGTCTTTTGGCCTATGGGTGCCTTAGAAAATTTATTGAGAATAACAAGTGTTGGTGAGGATGTGGAGAAACTGGAACCCTTGTGCATTGTTGGTAGTAATGTTAAATGGTGTAGCCACTATGGAAAACAATACAGCGGTACCTCAAAAAATCAAACAATTTCCATAAGATCCAGCAATTCCACTTCTGGGTATATACCCTAAAGAACTGAAAGCAGGGACCCAAACAGATATCTGTACACCCATGTTGACAAGAAGCATTATTCACAATAGCCAAAAGGTAGAAGCAACTGAAGTGTACATCAATGGATGAATAAACAAAATGTGGTAAATACATACAATGGACTACTATCCACCCTTAAAAGGGAAGGAAATTCTAACACATGCTACAACATGGATAAATTTTGAAGACGTTATGCTAAATGAAATAAGCCAGTAATAAGAAGACAACTATTGTATGATTCCACTTATATGTGGTGCCTAGACTAGTCAACTTTATTGAGACAGGAAGTAGAATGGTGGTTGCTAGGGGCTGGTGGGATGGGGAATGTGGAGTTACTGTTTATGGTAACAGAGTCTCAGTCGGGGAAGATGAAAAAGTTCTGGAGATGAATGGTGGTGATGGTTAGAGAACAATGTAAATATACTTAATGCCACAGAACTATCTACTTAAAAATGGTTAAAATGGTAAATTTTATGTTATGTATATATATATATATATATATATTTTTTTTTTTTTTGCCACCAGGCAAGCCCTGTTATGTATATTTTAACCACAATATATATATATTTTTTAACTGAGACACTAAATGTACCTAAACTAAAAAAGTTTAGGGCCCAAATGATCCAATGTCCACAGAGTACCTAGATGACTCCTGGTACTTATTATTTATACAAATAAAATTTTACCTCTTATTCCCAATCAGCATGATAACCATGTTGGAGCTAGAGTGCTGCCGGGCATCCTCTAACCATGAGGTCAAGTGGTTGAAGGTTTCACGCCTACAGCAGAAAAGTTTAGAAAGTGGGTCAAAGGCTTATTTCAAAATGCCAAAGCAATTCCAAACGTATGGGAAAAGGGGGATAATTATATGTGTAAAGAAAAATATCAGAGAGTCCTTTCCTCTTTAGCATTCTAACTAGATTCAATAGATAAAAAAGATATTGAGAACAGAGGAAAGAATCTCCCTCTCACCCACCAGATGTGACTCACCTTGTAATGTCGTACACCAGCAGTGCTCCGGCTGCTCCCCTGTAGTAGGAACGGGTGATAGAACGGAAGGATTCTTGTCCAGCCTTTTCCATCAACGTGACAAAAAAAAAAATCCCAACAAAACCAAGTTATTTCCAGAGAAATTACTCGATCACATGCCACTCTAACGCAAAGGACTTAATTTTACAAAAGAACTTCTATTAAGAAAAGAGGGGCTTCCCTGGTGGCGCAGTGGTTGAGAGTCCGCCTGCCGATGCAAGGGACACGGGTTTGTGCCCTGGTCCAGGAAGATCCCACATGCCGCGGAGCGGCTGGGCCCGTGAGCCATGGCCGCTGAGCCTGCGTGTCCGGAGCCTGTGCTCCGCAACGGAAGAGGCCACAACAGTGAGAGGCACACGTACAGCAAAAAAAAAAGAAGAAAAGAGAATTAGGGAAAAGGAAACCTGACTGCCCAGGGAGAAGTCCAGGTGGGAAATCAATATTTTTCAATGACAGTGCAATGGATATTTTGGGTGGGTCAACTCTTCCTATGAGACTGTCCATCAAATTGCTGAATGTTTAGCATCGCTGGCTCCCCGTCGCAATGCTAGTAGTGCCCCACAGTGTGACAATCAAAGACATTCCCATACATTTCCCAATATCCCCTAGGAAAGAACTGGAAATAGAACTAGAAACTCAGAGTATTTTCAATCCCATATGATGCTGAACATATCACATTAACCTTTTCTGTTTCTATTCCTTTACCTATAAAAAGGAAAATTATCTTAGAACGCCAATGCCCTGTCTAATGGAAGTTTCATTTTGATGGATCAATGTAGAAAATTAGATACAAAGCACTTAAATTGGGCATATGCTGATTAACCTTTAGTGTTGCACTAATAAAGGCAGGACTACCAAGATGTCCCTTGCTGGGATCTTGTCATGGCAAACAGGAATAACAAATAGGGAAAG
>NW_006774793.1:420974-429824 GCF_000442215.2 Lipotes vexillifer
AGGGCCCAGGACAGAGTTTTCCTAAAACAAACCCAACTGTTTATACTCTAATCTCATTTCCAACTGGGGCCAAGATATTACGTTTTATTTATAACTGAGCAATTAATTAATTCCCCCATATACTGGATACTTTTGGTTTCCTGATGGAAGAAGTTTTGGGGTTTTTTTCGGGTTTTCATTAAAGGAAGCAAAATCATCTAAATATGAATACCCTGAGCACTGAATCTATCCTATCGGAAAAGTTTTCACATTCTTGAAATTCTTTATCCTCATATTTCAACATAAAGTTTAGGAAGGAAGACTATTGTTCATAATTTAAAGATAGGAAAACTAAGATGTGGAAAATAAATAGCTTTTCCATAGTATAGTAACAATAACAGTAATGATACTAATTATATCACAAATGGGAAAAATTAGCTCAAAGGCCAGTTCAGTAACGGACCAAAAGTTATAAACTCTATATATGTTGAATCCATAATTTAAACTTAGGAGCTTAAGCCGCATAGCAGAGGGAGATCAGTTGCGTGCTTTGTGACCACCTAGAGGGGTGGGATAGGGAGGGTGGGAGGGAGGGAGACGCAAGAAGGAAGAGGAACATATGTATATGTATAACTGATTCATTTTGTTATAAAGCAGAAACTAACACACCATTGTAAAGCAATTATACTCCAATAAAGATGTTTAAAAAATAAATAAACTTAGGAGCTTAGTACTTCATAGCACAAAAGTTTGTTTTCTTAGACATTATTTCATATAACCTAAACCCAGGTTTGAAGGTGAGAAGAGTGTTCCAGTACACTAATTCTAAGGTTACTTTTCCAACAATACAAGAATCTCTTACTACAAGAATCATACAAATGGGACCTCCCTGGTGGTCTAGTGGTAAGAAATCCGCCTTCCAATGCAGGGGACATAGGTCCGATCCCTGGTCGGGGAACTAAGATCCCACATGCCGTGTGGCAACTAAGCCCATGCACCTCAACGAGAGACCCCGCGTGCCGCAAACTACAGAGCCCACGCACCCTGGAGCCCACGCACCACAACTAGAGAGATAAAACCCACAGGCCACAACCAGAAAGAAGCCTGCACGCCACAACACAAGATCCCACATGCTGCAGTGAAGATCCTTCATGTCACAACTAAGACCCGACACAGCCAAAAATAAATAATAAATATAAAAATATATATTTAAAAAAAAGGAATCATACAAATGTTTTAATGAGTTGCATACCTATTAGAACAACAAAATCCAAAAATAATTTTAAAGAAGTTTATTGGTAATATTAACAAAAGTTTAAGATTTAAAACATGCTTTCTCCCTCCAAGAGCTCACTTAAATTTTATTTATCCTCTAATGGTTTTACGTCTTAAATTATTTGATTCCTGTTTCTCTTTTTTTCTTTTTTTTTTTTTTTGCTGTACACAGGCCTCTCACTGCTGTGGCCTCTCCCGTTGCGGAGCACAGGCTCCAGAGGCGCAGGCGCAGAGGCCATGGCTCACGGGCCCAGCTGCTCCGTGGCATGTGGGATCTTCCCGGACCGGGGCACAAACCCGTGTCCCCTGCATCGGCAGGTGGACTCTCAACCACTGTGCCACCAGGGAAGCCCCCCTGTTTTGCTTTTATCTTACTTTTTCTCATCTTCTGCTACGGTTGAAAGCTTCCTTCCTTGTGGCCTTCTAGGAACTAAAAGGGAAAGTCTGAGGGAGGCCTGTGTTATGGTTGAATCATATGGCAGCATTTAACTTTAGCAGATGAAAATACTTCCAGTGGGCCATCAGAAATGCTTTTTAAAATCAAATCACTTTAAATCTCAAATAAACAATCCAACCCTACACTTAAAACAACTAGAGAAAGAAGAACAAAGAAACCCAAAGTCATTAGAAGGAAAGAAATCATAAAAATCAGAGCAGAAATAAATGAAATAGAAATGAAGAAAACAATAGCAAAGATCAATAAAACTAAAAGCTGTTTTTTTGAGAAGATAAACAAAATTGACAAACCCTTAGCCACACTCATAAAGAAAAAAATGGAGAGGACGCAAATCAATAAAATTAGAAATGAAAAAGGAGAAATCACAACCGATACTGCCGAAATACAAAGGATTATAAGAGACTACTACAAACAACTATATGCCAATAAAGTGGACAACCACGAAGAAATGGACAAATTCTTGGAAAGGTACAATTTTCCAAGACTGAACAAGAAAGAATTAGAAAATATAAACAGACCTATCACAAGTAATAAAATTGAAACCATAATTTAAAATATTCCAACAAACAAAAGTCCAGGGCCAGATGGCTTCACAGGCAAATCCTATCAAACATTTAGAGAGAAGAGCTAACACCCATCCTTCTCAAACCCTTCCAAAAAATTGCAGAGGGAGAAACACTCCCAAATTCATTCTACGAAGCCACCATCACCCTGAAACCAAAACCAGAAAAAGATACCACAAAAAAAAGAAAATTATAGACCAATATCACTGATGAACATAGATGCAAAAATCCTCAACAAAATACTAGCAAACAGAATTCAACAATACATTAAAAGGATCATACACCATGATCAAGTGGGATTTATCCCAGGGATGCAAGGATTCTTCAATATATAGCAAATCAATCAACGTGATACACCACATTAACAAATTAAGGAATAAAAACCATATATTCAGGCTTCCCTGGTGGCGCAGTGGTTGAGAGTCCGCCTGCCGATGCAGGGGACACGGGTTCGTGCCCCGGTCCAGGAAGATCCCACATGCTGCAGAGCGGCTGGGCCCGTGAGCCGTGGCCGCTGAGCCTGCATGTCCGGAGCCTGTGCTCCACAGCAGGAGAGGCCACAGCAGTGAGAGGCCCGCATACAGAAAAAAAAACAAAACAAAACATATGATCATCTCAATAGATGCAGAAAAAGCTTTCGACAAAATTCAACACCTGTTTATGATAAACACTCTCCAGAAAATGGCAGAAAATGGGCATAGAGGGAACCTACCTCAACATAATAAAGGCCACATATGACAAACCCACAGCAAGCATCGTACTCAATGGTGAAAAACTAAAAGCATTTCCACTAAGATCAGGAATAAGACAAGGATGCCCACTCTTGTCACTCTTATTCAACATGGTTTTGGAAGTCCTAGCCATGGCAATCAGAGAAAAAAAAGAAATAAAAGGAATACCAATTGGAAAAGAAGAAGTAAAACTGACACTGTTTGCAGATGACATGATACTGTACATAGAAAATCCTAAAGACGCCACCAGAAAACTACTAGAACTAATCAATGAATTTGGTAAGGTTACAGGATACAAAATTAATGAACAGAAATCTCTGGCATTCCTACACACCAACAATGAAAAATCAGAAAGATAAATTAAGTAAACACTCCCATTTACCACTGCAATAAAAAGAATAAAATACCTAGGAATAAAATGCCTAAGGAGGTGAAAGACTTGTACTCAGAAAACTATAAAACACTGATGAAAGAAATCAAAGATGACATAGACAGATGGAGAGATATACCATGTTCTTGGATTGGAAGATTCAATATTGTGAAAATGCCTATACTACCCAAAGCAATCTACAGATTCAATGCAATCCCTATCAAACCACAAGTGGCATTCTTCACAGAATTAAAAAAAAATGTTTACAATACGTATGGAAACACAAAAGACCTCGAATAGGCAAAGCAATCTTGAGAAAGAAAAATTGAGCTGGAGGAATCTGGCTTCCTGACTTCAAACTATACCACAAAGCTACAGTAATCAAGACAGTATGGTACTGGCACAAAAACAGAAATATAGATCAATGGTACAGGATAGAATGCCTAGAGATAAACTCACACACATATGGTAACCTAATTTACTACAAAGGAGGCAAGAACATACAATGGAGAAAAGATAGCCTCTTTAGTAAGTGGTGCTGGGAAAACTGGACAACTACATGTAAAACAATGAAATTAGAACACTACCTAACACCATACACAAAAATAAACTCAAAATGGATTAAAGGGCTTCCCTGGTGGCGCAGTGGTTGAGAGTCCGCCTGCCGATGCAGGGAACACAGGTTCGTGCCCTGGTCCGGGAGGATCCCACATGCCGTGGAGTGGCTGGGCCCGTGAGCCATGGCTGCTGAGCCTGCGTGTCCGGAGCCTGTGCTCCACGACAGGAGAGGCCACAACAGTAAGAGGCCCACATACCGCAAAAAAAAAAAAAAAAAAAAAAAAAAAAAAAGGATTAAAAACCTAAATGTAAGACCAGACACTATAAAACTTAGAGGAAAACACAGGAAAAACACTCTTTGACATGAACCACGGCAAGATCTTTTTAACCCACCTCCTAGAGTAAAGGAAATAAAAACAAAAATAAACAAATGGGACCTAATGAAACAAAAGCTTTTGCACAGCAAAGGAAACCATGAACAAGACAAAAAGACAACCCTCAGAATGGGAGAAAATGTTTGCAAATGAACAGTAGACAGAGGATTAATCTCCCAAATATACAAACAGCTCATGGAGCCCAATATCAAAAAAACAAACAATCCAATTAAAAAGTGGGTGGAAGACCTAAATGGACATTTCACCAAGGAAGACATACAGATGGCCAAGAGGCACATGAAAAGATGCTCAACATCACTAATTACTTGAGAAATGCAAATCAACACTACAATGAGGTATCACCTCACACCAGTCAGAATGGCCATCATCAAAAAATCTAGAAACAATAAATGCTGGAAAAGGTGTGGTGAAAAGGGAACCCTTCTGCACTGTTGCTGGGAATGTGAATTGATACAACCACCATGGAGAACAGTATGGAGGTTCCTTAAAAAACTAAAAATAGAACTACCATATGACCCAGCAATCCCACTACTGGGCATATACCCTGAGAAAACCATAATTCAAAAAGAGACATGTCCCACAATGTTCACTGCAGCACTACTTACAATAGCCAGGACATGGAACCAATCTAAATGTCCATCAACAGATGAATGGATAAAGAAGATGTGGCACATGTATACAATGGAATACTACTCAGCCATAAAAATAAATGAAATTGAGCTATTTGTAGTGAGGTGGATGGACCTAGAGTCTGTCACACAGAGTGAAGTAAGTCAGAAAGAGAAGAACAAATACCAAATGCTAACACATATATATGGAATCTTAAAAAAAAAAAGTGGTACTGATGAAACTAGTTGCAGGGCAGGAATAAAGATGTAGACATAGAGAATGGACTTGAGGACACAGGGAGTGGGAAGGGTAAGCTTGGACGAAGTGAGAGAGTAGCATTGACATATATACACTACCAAATGTAAAACAGCTAGTGGGAAGCAGCCGCATAGCACAGGGAGATCAGCTCGGTGCTTTGTGAGGACCTAAAGGGGTGGGATGGCGGGGGGCGGGGGAGAGGCAAGAGGGCGTATGCATATGGCTAATTCACTTTGGTGTACGATAGAATCTAACACAGTATTGTGAAGCAATTATACTCCAATAAAGATCTATAAAAAAAAAATCAAATCACTTTACTTCTTAATCTCAATCCAAGTTCCTGAACCAAAGTTTGTGAGCCAGTAAGCTAGAAAGAGTGAGCAGTTCAATTTGGGTTGGTGTGCATCAGTCTGAGGTATCTTTGTCCATCCCCATTAAAAAAAAAATCTGAAGCAGCAAAGAATTAAGATGGAGATAAAGAGAATTAACAGCTTTCTAATCTCCCCCAAACGGAAGCATCAGATTATATATAGTTTCAAGATATATAATCCATTCCTACAAAGTCAGATAGGCTCATTTCCTAAGAATCAAAATGCATTCCAAAGTAAAATACAAATGAATTTGGGATTTTTTTTTTTTTTGGTCGTGCCACATGGCTTGTGGGATCTTAGTTCCCTGATCAGGGATTGAACCTGGGCCCTTGCAGTGAAAGCACAGAGTCCTAACCACTGGACTGCCAGGGAATTCCCAAATTTGGGATTATGTAATCAATATTTTTACTAGAGCAAACTCATATATTATTTGGGTAATTTAAAACAAAAAGATACGGCATTCAGAATTTGTAACTGTAACAGATGGAAGTGAAAGCTTCCCTATCTCTTTCATTTCACTTTTCTACTACTCTGATCTCTACCATTAGCCCCACCATCATAGCCCTTTGCCCCTGCATCAGCCTTTACTGTTATATTCAGGACTAAAGTATTTTTGTTTCCTCTCACCGTATCCCAGATTTGCAGTTTGATTTGTTTTCCATCAATGTTGACCATACGGGCCCCAAACTCCACACCTGTCAGTGAAAACCGAGAGAAAGAATGAACAGCCATGTTGAATGAGAGGTTCATGCTTTTCCTCAATGTGTTAAAGACTCATTCTCTGTCTGCACTTAGTACCACTAAACACATTACAGCTGCCTATTTGCTCCAATTCATTTTGTGCTCCTTGAAGTTTTACTTACCTTCTAGAATTAAAAACTGTGCTCTAGGTAATGACCTTGGAAATATAACCAAAAAGCAGATATGGGGATAAAACTAATTAAGAAATCAAGGAAAAGGTGAATAAATTTTTAGCATTATTATTTAATGCTTAAATGTTATTAGGTAATGTTTAAGTTTATAACTTTTTAAAAAACTTCTAAAAATTTCGAAAATATTTCCTAATATTTTCTCAAAGTCACTCTCTAGTCCTCTATATGAAACAATATTTCTTTTTGCAATTCTAGAATTTTTGTTTTAGAAAAGCATCTATCTAAGAAGTAGGTTCTCAAGAATGAAACATTTCAGATCTCCAATAATTCCCAGAGTTCACTGGAAAACAGCCTTCCTCCTAGGAGTTTGGAAACAGTCTGATAAAGATTTTGGTTTACCTGCCGTTCATCTTCTTTCAAGATAATGTCAGGACAAAACTTAAAAATTGAAGATTACTTACATTAAAATTACTTGATGATAAGTCAAACAATTTGTCCTATTTTCTATTTTTATACAGTACTTTACTCCAGGACTTCTGATTTCCAAGTAAGAAAGAGCACTAATCTAGCTTCTGCTATTCAGTGGCCCCAGGCACAATGTGACCAGAATCTCAACTCTAAAGTTCTTCAGTCAATAAGACAAATTAAAAAATTGCTTCTTACTACTCTGGACTGCTTCATCAAGAATAGTGATAGTTACTAAAAAAAAAAAAAAAAAGCCACTAATTTTGTTTTCTTTCTGAACAAGAAGAATGGAATTTCAGTGGGGAAAAATTTAAAAATAACACTTTTATCCCCTTTTATGCAACTTCCTCTAATTACACAGAAACCTTCATATTTTGCACATATTTTCTATCTAACTGCCTTGTTTATCTTGGTACAGAAAACTGAATTCAGAAGGAAACACAGCCTATACTGGACTCTGGGGAAAACTTGATTGATCACTTCATTCCTCTGTTTTGAAACTTGTTTTGAAACTTACTCCCATTACCTTCAGGTGTTTCAAAATTTCATCCGTAATATATTCTCTAGCCTTATTTCTTCCCACTCTCCACTTTAAATTCCATGCTCCAACCATACTAAATTACTTTCAGTTTTCCAAATGTAGCCTGATCTCTGTTATTCCTGAGCCTTTGCACATATTATTCCTTCTTGCCCTGATCACTTTTCCCTCATCTCTACAACCCCTTTGCCTGGCAAACTCCTGCTCATTCTTCCATTTTCAGCCTCTCTTGATAGAGGTGGTACCTCTTTTCCCCTTTTGCAGTTGAAATTTACTTGTCATTATCTGCCCCCAGCCCCACCTCCTACACTGGAGCTTTCAATGTAGGCACAGTGTTTGCCTTGTTAAGCACTGTATCACTAGCACCTAGCACAGAGTAGTTGTGCACTTAATATTCATTTGCAAAAATATTTTCCTGTTGATACTATCCTCTAAATCCTTTTCTAACCTCATTAGGTATTTCTGAATAAGTCCTTTGGGATCAGTAGTAACTTAGACTTCCATAAGGTGTGACTTGGAAGTGGCAATATAGTAAGAATGGGAGCTAGGGATTTTATTCTGAAACTGCATCTGCATGGCAAGAAGACTAGTTTTACACATACATTTTTTGGGGGGCCAGAGTTATGGAGATTATGGGGAAAGGGTTGTTAAAGCCCCAGCAGGCCATGCCTTATCACAAATGTGTGGAAGATGTTCATACTTCCCAGGATCACCAGTGTGTCTCTGAACTCTATCATTCTCTTTTCTTTAAAACAAAAGTTATTAGTTCCATGTACCTTTTAATTCCAAGTCTGGGATGGGTCTTCAATTTGCTTCCTCCTTTCCAACACACACATAAAATCTATATAGTAGTGATTACTTTGAAAAAACACATGTGAGGTTCGCACTAATTTACCGCAAAGCAAGGTGAGTTTTTGAATAGTTATGTTTCCGTGGGATTTTCCACAGACATACAAATTGCATTTGGAAAAACAAATCCTACAGCAACTAATCCATACCTCACGCTCATCTCTAAATTTAAAGTTACCTTTCAAATACTTACTCCTCATTTATCAGCATTTGATTAGTCACACTTCACTAAACATAACTTTAAAGTAGTTCAAAAATAGGGAGAGGTAACTTTTTACTTCGAACACCAAAGGCTGCTAACTTTCCACTTTAGTTCGCCATATTTCATAACCTATTCTCGGACAGGTACACGCATTTACCTATTGTGAGGTCGTGGACAGGCTGGAACCTCTTGTCTGTAAACTGCAGGAGGAGACATGACTTCCCCACACCTGAAAGAAGAGGACGCGCGTTCTAGGAGTTACGCCGCCCGGGTACAGTCCAGTGTCGGGGCGTCCGGGACTCGGGAAAGGGTGCGGAGAGCCCGGAACCCCGAGCCCCGAGCCCCGCCCCCGGCCGCC
>NW_006774793.1:429853-463741 GCF_000442215.2 Lipotes vexillifer
CCGCCCCGCCCCCGCTTCACTTAATCGCCCAGCCCACTGAATGAGCCCCGCCCCCAAGACCCGATTTCGGTGCTTCGAATCCCCGCCCCAGCTTGAGGGCTGTCGCCCCGGGTTACCTGTGTCCCCGATGATGATGTACTTGAAGAGATAAGCATAAGTCATGGTCCCGTTTCCTCTGGATTCCGGGTCCGCCCGACTTCTACAGCCCTTTACCTCCGGCCTCTCTAGCCACTCAGTCTATCGACCTCCGGCCCCTCTAGCCCAGATCACGTCTCTATTACTCTCCTTCGAAATCCCCTTTCGGTCGGAGCGACGGTAATACCCAGATACCAGCTCCAGGGCCGTCTGTAAAACTCCTACCTGCCATTATCCCACCAAGCTCCAGGGGGCGATAGCTAGCCTTTCAGTGCTCTCGGCCTTCCCGGGCTGACTCGCAACAGCCCCACGGCGCTCCTTCCAATCAGCGGAGAGCGACGCACGTCGTTGCGGAAGTGACGGCAGTTCCGTGTCCAGTGGGGCGGTGGGAACGATGAGGGCACTGAGACCGTGGTAGGCGTTGTGTGAAGATGGAGGTAGGCTCCTCAGAGTTAGAAGGCTGGCGAGAGAGCGTGGCTAACGGGGTTGAAGCAGAGGCGGGAAGCCGGGCGGAGAGGCTGCTGACGGGAGGGGAGAGAGAGCAGGGTTTGGGGAGTGATGTCATCATGTCGGGGTCAGAATCTGTCTCTCCGAGCCAGCTCCCTGCTTCCCCTAACTTATCCCCGCGGCTTTCTTTTGGTTTCCAGTTTCCCGGAGGAAGTGACAATTACCTGACGATCACAGGGCCCTCGCACCCCTTCCTGTCAGGGGCCGAGGTGAGCACGAGCTGCCGACGCTGTGGGGGGGAGGGCGTGAGGCAGCGGCGGGGCCGGGTGGTGGGGAGGAGAGCGCGGACGCCAGGGGCCGGGTGTTGGGAACGGGAGGCCGCGATTGATGTTTGGAGAAAAGTGGCAGCTGCCTCCACAGGCTATGAGGACCATGGGGAAGGCCCGGGAAGCTGCTGTCATCAGAAAAGCAGGACGTTGGAAAAGACCGAACCTATTTCAGACTGATTCTGGATTGGAATACAGAGTGGAATTGTCTCCTTTCGTGGAGGAGAAATAACTACAATAATCTTGGGAGATCGCAGCGGGGAGAAGATGTTTAAGCCAAAGAAATTTGAGAGCGGGAAGGAATTTACCTACCAGAGGTTAACTGTGGAATGTGTTCATTTTTAAAACATACTCTGTTGAAGGGGTTTTTGTTTCATTTAAATTTCCTACCCAGTGATTTTTGGAAAAGTTAATAGTTATGTTTACTTACATGGTGTTAGCTTGTTTTGCTAGTGACAGGATGAAAGGAAATAGTTGCCAGAAAACATGAAGGGAGTTGAGTAGACCATGCATTTCTTTTTTTTTTTTTAATAAATTTATTTTACTTATTTTTGGCTGCGTTGCGTCTTCGTTCCTGCGTACAGGCTTTCTCTAGTTGCGGCGAGCGGGGCTACTCATCTTTGCAGTCCACGGGCTTCTCATTGCGGTGGCCTTTCTTGCTGTGGAGCACGGGCTCTAGGGTGTACGGGCTTCAGTAGTTGTGGCGTGCGGGCTCTAGAGTGCAGGCTCAGTAGTTGTGGCGCACTGGCTCAGTAGTTGTGGCGCACGGGCTTAGTTGCTCCGCGGCATGTGGGATCTTCCCGGACCAGGGCTCGAACCCGTGTCCCCTGCATTGGCAGGCAGATTCTCAACCACTACGCCACCAGGGAAGTCCCTAGACCATGCATTTCTGTTTGCCAGTGACTCGGAGTTTGGGCAGGTTACTTCACCCTTGTATGTCAGTTTCCCCAGCTGTCAGATGGCTGTAATAATAGTTTCTTATGATGATGTGAAGTAGAAGTAACGATCATGGTGAGGTCCTTTAGTATTCGTGGAAGAGTTTTAGTTGAAATATTGTCGTAAGTGTGTATCATTTGCTTAGGCAAGGCAAAAGAGTAAGATGGAACAGAAAAATAAATTTTTCGGTCTTTGAGAAACTGAAGTCTTGAACTTTTTACTATCTTTTGAGGATTTTAGTTTTTTAAAAAACGTTGTGTAAACCATTTGCATCAGTGTTTTGTATCTAGAATTATCAATTGCTGTTGAATGAACTTATAACAAAATTTAATGTTTACATGGATGAGAATTAGATTGGCAAGGAGCATTTGCTGCTTTTTTTAAACTGCTTTATCGTGATTACTATTCATTATT
Source organism: Lipotes vexillifer (assembly GCF_000442215.2). NCBI lineage: Eukaryota > Metazoa > Chordata > Mammalia > Artiodactyla > Lipotidae > Lipotes > Lipotes vexillifer. The sequence goes on from NW_006774793.1 coordinate 432,112, forward strand.
ATTCTCCTAAGCCGGGGAAAGTGTGAATCAAATAAGCAGCAAATTTAGAAACAATATAAAACAAAAATCTGTTTGATGCTTTGCTGTCTCTCTGCTAGTTTCTTCTGAGTGATATCTCCATGGTTTAATTTCACTGTTTGGAGTGCTGTAAATTTCACATTGGTCACATCCACATGAAAACGCATCATTGCCAGTTTCTTCTGAATCAGGTCTCCACAGTTTAAATTTCTTTTTTTTATATTTATTTATTTATTTATGGCTGCGTTGTGTCTTCATTGCTGCGCGAGAGCTTTCTCTAGTTGCAGAGCTTTCTCTAGTTGCAGCAAGAGGGGGGCTACTCTTTCTCTAGTTGCGGCAAGCCAGGGCTACTCTTTGTTGCAGTGCTGGGCTTCTCTTGTTGCGGAGCACGGGCTCTAGGCGTGCAGGCTTAGTAGTTGTGGCTCGCAGGCTCTAGAACACAGGCTCAGTAGTTGTGGCACATGGGCTTAGTTGCTCTGCGGCATGTGGGATCTTCCGGACCAGAGCTCAAACCCGTGTCCCCTGCATTGGCAGGCAGATTCTTAACCACTGTGCCACCAGGGAAGTCCTTAAATTTCTTTATTTAGAGTGTTGTAAATTTCACACTGGGCTCATCAAGAAACTTTCCGGGTTTGAGTCTATCCTTTGGTTTTGCTTTTATGACTTTAAGAAATGTTTTAAAAAACTATTTTGCCAAGAAGCTCATAACTAAATTTCAGTGGATTCCTTTAGCCTAGAGCCCTGTCAGTGTTAACATTTCTCCTTGTCATTACAACTTCTTCACCTTTCTTTCCCCTCTTGTTTGTTTGGTTTTGTTGTTGTTTCAGTTTTTAAATTTGTTTTTCCTTTATTTCAATTGGTTTGTGGTTTTTGTTTTTTCTGGTCTTACTGTGAGCCACCCCAAATATGTCTTAGAACTAGATAAAGGTAATTAAAAAATTTTTTTTTCTTTTAGAAGAGTAAGTTTTAGAGTTTTCTTGCAAGAAAAAGAAATGTCCACAAAAGTAATAACCATAAAAAAGTTGAAAAATTGGACTTCATTGAAATTAAGAACTTTTTTTTTTTTTGGTTGCACCATGCGGCTTGTGGGATCTTAGTTCCCTGACCAGGGGTCAAACCTGGCCCTGGCAGTGAGAGCACTGAGTCCCAACCACTGGACTACCAGGGAATTCCCGAAATTCACAGACTGGGAGAAGATATTTTAATATATGTGTCTGGCTCATATTCAGAATATATTCAAATTCTTCTGCAGAATAAAATAAAGAATCCCATTTTAAAATTGGCAAAATATTTAAACTCGCACCTCAGGGCTTCCCTGGTGGCGCAGTGGTTAAGAATCTGTCTGCCAGTGCAGGGGACACGGGTTCGAACCCTGGTCTGGGAAGATCCCACATGCCATGGAGCAACTAAGCCCCTGTGCCACAACTACCGAGCCTGTGCTCTAAAGTGCGCAAGCCACAACTATTGAAACCCACGTGCCACAACTACTGAAGCCCACGCGCCTAGTGCCCGTGCTCTGCAACAAGAGAAGCCACCGCAATGAGAATCCCACGCACTGCAACGAAGACCCAACGTGACCAAAAATAAATAAATTTTAAAAAATAAACAAACTTGCACCTCACAAGAAAGGATATCCAAATTTCCATTAGGCGTATGAAAAAGTGTCATTGTCATCGTCACTCATTAGGGAAATACCAATTAAAATCACAATGAGATACCATTTCACACCCATCAGAATGTTGAAAATTTAAAAGACAATTCCAGGAGTTGGCAAGGATATAGATAACTCTTAATCATTGCTGGTGAGAGTGTAAATTGATTCAGCTTCTTTGGAAAACTAGCAGTATCTACTAAAGATAAACATATACCTACCCTGTGACCTGGTAATTCCACTCCTTGATATATACGTAAGAGAAATGAGTGCATATACTAACCGAAACATGTTCACAGCAACTTTATTTATATAGCTAAACAGTGGAAACAAAACCAGATGTCTATAAACTGATAGATTTGTTAAAAGGAATACAACACAGCAATAAAAAAGAATGAACTACTAATAAATGCAACCTGGGTGATCTCAAAAATATATTACTGAGTAAAAGAAGCCAGACAAAAAAGGGTAGACACTATAATAGTTCTTTTTTTTGAGGGGGGTGGCGGACGGTGCACCTCACAGCATGCAGGATCTTAGTTCCCTGAGCAGGGATCAAACCCGTGCCTCCTGCAGTGGAAGCGTGGACTCTTAACCACTGGACTGCCAAGGAAGTCCCCATGAGTTCATTTTTTAATGAAGATCAAGAATAGACAACACTAAACTATGCTGATGGAGATCAGAATACTGCTACCTGTTGTGGAAGGGAGGGAGTATTGACTAGGAAGGAGCATGAGAAAATTTTTTAGAGTGATGGAAATGTTCTGTATCTTTATCTGGGTGGTAGTTAATTGGGTGTTTACATATGTAAAAATTCATTGGGCCATACACTTAAAATTTATGTGCTTTACATAATTTTATGCCTCAGTAAAATAAGAAATAATAATAATTTTTTAAAAGTACATGTCCAGAGAGGAAGGCTTAGCATTTATTACAGCATTGCTTGAGATAGGAAAGCTGTATAATCTGAAGGGAGTTTAATCTTTTTGTTTCTCTTGTTTAGGCTGGCACTTAAATAATGATATTGTGCTTTGAGCACTCTGGGGAAATAAGTTATAAAGATAACTATCCTTAATTAGGAAAAGTAATCATTAGAACCAGTTAATGATTTCAGGCTGAATAGTTAAAATTTTCACTACTGTATTAGTTTTTAAGAACAATTAAACTGTTTTAATAATCTGTACTACCGGGGTAATGTTGAATAAATACGTGTTTGATTAAAATAAATTTCCTTAAAATGAATAATCTACACAAGAAAGTACTTAAAGAAATACTGGATTGTGTGTTTTGATATAGAGGAATGTGAAAAGGTAGGGAAATGGTATTTTTTTATATTTTGGTTCTCTCAGTGCTAAGCATCCTTGCTTATAAAGTGTAATTCCCAAACTGCTCTCTTCCTCATAAAGGCCTAGGAATTTAACAGAGAAGGAAACAAAAGCTGAGTTGAGAAGGTAGTGCTATCATGTTCCTATTTCCACCTTCTGTGTCCAAATCATTTAGTTTTACTTTAATATTTGCTACAGTTTTATCTTTATGTTTGACAGTCTAGAGTATGATTTAGTTATGTGGTGAATCCACTAAAATAAAATAACTTTAGATATTGGATTTATCTATAATCTTACAGATAACTTGTGGTAGTAAAAGATTTAGAGTAGATCTCTATTCTAGTATGTGTGTGGTTTACCTTTCTGTATTCTTGATCATTACCATTATTTTACTCTTCTTTTTTAAAGGAAGAAACAAAACAAAATAAAAAAAAAAACACCGTTAAAGCCACAGATACTGAATAACAAAGCTGTTTCCACATTCGGGGGGGTGGTACATAGAAAGAATGTCTTGTTAATTGGTTACTATGGAATCTCTAGATGTCTGGTTTTTTAGTGTGCTTCATGAGAGCGCTCCAGATAGTTTATGAGGGCTGGTCCTTTGCAGAACAGTGGTCTCCTGTTTTGGATATGAGTTTTTATTCTTTTTTAGTTCTCATCAATAGTATCATTTTCATATCTTGGCAGAGTTGCTTTTTTATTTGTTGTGGTAAGCAGAATAGGATAGTCATTTTTTGCTTTACTTTTGCTGTATCCTCTTAAAAAATTGTATACCACTATTATACAGCTATTAATGTAGTACAGTAAATGTTTCCCCAGGTCCTTTTTCCTGCCCCTGTAACTTTTGTTTGTTTGCATGAGAATTTGGTAAAAATCTTTGTACTCTTCTTCCTGAAAAATGAGCACATGGACTTAAACTGAAATCTCAGAAAAAAATCATGGACCTGAAGTTAACAACTTCCACACAATAACAAAAATGAGTTGTGTACTGAGAAAAGTTCAGTTCTTGGGGAGAGTTTTAGTTTTTCCTAAAGAATTGTCTGCTCCCGTGCTCTTTATGTATATGCTCCTCTCATGTTATATCACAAATTTTTACCATACTAAGTAAAATAGTACTGCTCTTGGAGGAGGAAAATATAGAAATGAAGCTATATACATATCTTTTTGTCGTTTAGGAAACTTCTCTCAGTGTGATGTGATTTCAGAGAAATCGAGCATTTCACAGACATATTCTCCCTAGTTTTACTAGCTGGAAATATTCTTTCTAGCAAAATTTTAAAATGGTGATATTAGTGAGATCCTTTCTGGGTTTGGAAAAATCTTGAGGAATTCCTAAAGAATGCTTTACTTAATCATGAAAAAAACCCCGAAACTGTGGGTACCTATTTAATTTGATCTGAATCAGTTGGTATTTACTGTGCCATGTGACAAGGTTGATAGAATTTAAAGTTTCTAAAATTCCAGCAATCTGTGGTAATTGGTTGGGGCAGGTGGCAAGTTAATAATAATTAGGATATTAATATTATCATTAAGCAGTTATATATATCAGGCCATGTGATAAAGTTTTGTATACTAAATCCCATAAATCCTCATAATAACCATATAAGGAGATTACCATTACAAGTCCCATTTTATAGATGAGGAAAATCCATTCAAGGTCATATAGTAAATGGCAGAGAAGGGACTTGAACCCAGATCTCCGTGACACCAAAGTCTCTTGCCATTATTAATGCTCTATTGCTGCCGATGCTGCCATTTTAGTTTTTTAGTGTCAAAAGGAACCATAACATTTAATGTATCTTAGGTCAGACATTGGTCTGTTAGCTCCGTGAATTGTGGCCTCATTCAGAATAGAAATAGTATATTATTATTGTAGTTGGACTCAGAGGAAGGGTTTGGGTCTTCAGCTGGAATAATCTTTTTCTTCCTTTCTCGCAGAAAGTCTTGTTCAGAGCAAGACAGGAATGTGTTCAGGAACTGTTAGAGAACCAGTTTGCCCTCTGGCTATATCTCTTAATGAAGGTTTTTCTCCTCACTATTATCCTTATCTTAGCATTGTTGGGTTTTCCAAAAATCTTGTACACATGAGAATCTTATTTGTTGTTAGTATCATGATTTCTAAAATGGAGAAGAGGTAGGAAACTCTTAAGTGCATATATTTTAGATGGGCATAAAGTTCCCATGATCCTTTTAGGATCTGCTTCAAAGGAACCTAAAACAACAAAGTATAATTGTCTGGTTGACATGAATTTCTGTGGTCTAACAGTTCAGGTGTAGTAAGTATGAAATAACTGCTATCTATTAGAATATTTAGAGAGATTTTAAGCATCATAGCTAAACAGGTTATAAAGGTTGGGTCCCTGCTAATGGTGCTGAAAGAATCATTCATTAGACCAATAGGCAAAATAGTTTAGGACAACCAAGATGGTAAAGATAGAAAAGAGAGAAAAGAACTGAAAATTGTGATTGATGTTGGCAGCCTTGTACGTGACATATGGCCAAGGATATGAGGAAGAAGATTTATTTCTAAATTAAATAGGTCCTAGGAAATTGATAACAGAAATAGGATCCAGGCCAAAAAGAGGTACACTGAGAATCTCCAGTACTCAGCCATGTTCTTCACTTAGCAGTATGCAGTTCCTCCTCTTCCCACTAAGTCTTTTTCCCTTTTTTTCCTCCCTACAGACGTTCCATACACCAAGCCTGGGTGATGAAGAATTTGAAATCCCCCCTATCTCCTTGGATTCTGATCCCTCACTGGCTGTCTCAGATGTGGTTGGCCACTTTGATGACCTGGCAGACCCTTCCTCCTCTCAGGATGGCAGCTTTTCAGCCCAGTATGGGGTCCAGACATTGGACATGCCTGTGGGCATGACCCATGGCTTGATGGAGCAGGGCGGGGGGCTCCTGAGTGGGGGCTTGACCATGGTAAGGGGCAAGACATTATCAGGCTTACCCAAGCTCATGGGCATGGTGTTAGGGGAGACATAAGTAACTCTATTCCCTGCTACACTTGGGTAGTACTTATTTTCCATTCTTCTGGCTAAAGGCTCACCAACAAAGACCTCGTTTCCCCTGAATAAGTGAGATGTATCATCTGAATCAATTTTACTTGAAAACTGGTTTAAAATTGTAAAATGTCCAGTGTTAACCCTGAAATGAAAATGATTTATTGGGATTTTTCTTTTTTTTTTTTTTGGGCAGTACGCGAGCCTCTCACTGTTGTGGCCTTTCCCGTTGCGGAGCACAGGCTCCAGACGCGCAGGCCCAGCAGCCATGGCTCACGGGCCCAGCCGCTCCGCGGCATGTGGGATCTTCCCGGACCAGGGCACGAACCCATGTCTCCTGCATCGGCAGGCAGACTCCCAACCCCCGCGCCACCAGGGAAGCCCCGATTTATTGGGATTTTTGAAAGAAGTTTTTTCCCTACTACTATGGCTTTCATATCCTAGGATTCAAGTGTGAGTGTGATTGCTGGCATGTTGAGGGATGTATTCAAAAAACTGTCTGAACCAAAAGTATTAATTGTGGATTAGTATGTGTTATAAATCAGTGTATTTGGTCTTCTAGCACATCTCATTACTAGCTCATCTTCACACACTATACTTGATGCCAAACATCTCTAACATTGCCCTTATGCACTCTGATTTGCCTGTGTATTGCAGCTTTAACAGCCGTTATTTAGGAGGGTACAGGGAGAAAGTTTTTCATTCCCCTGTGTGTCATCACTGTCTCTAGATTACTGAATAACTTACTTGCTCTTTAAATTAACTTGTCCAAGATTATGACTTCTTTGGTTATTTTTAGTTATTTTGGAATAGGCCTTTGAGTACAAAGAAGTGACTTAGTACTCAATTTGTAATTTCTGTACTTTATTAAAAAGCTTAATATGTTTTATATGTAGACAGATTATTTGATGTTTGTTTAAATGATGATACTTTCTGGGTAAGCAGTGGGTTTATAAATTGTCCTGAATTCCGGTGGGGGGAAGGGAAGGGTAGTGTTTTTTATATTTAGTGTTTAATTAGTCCTTGTGCTTCTCTCAGGACTTGGATCATTCTATAGGAACTCAGTATAGCGCCAATCCACCTGTTACAATTGATGTACCAATGACAGACATGACATCTGGCTTGATGGGGCATAGCCAGTTGACCACCATTGATCAGTCAGAACTGAGTTCTCAGCTTGGTTTGAGCTTAGGGGGTGGCACCATCCTGCCACCTGCCCAGTCACCTGAGGATCGTCTTTCAACCACACCTTCACCTACTAGTTCACTTCATGAGGATGGTGTTGAGGAATTCCGGAGGGTGAGGCATTCCCTGCCAAAATCAAATCTGCCATATTATTCTGGGATAAAACTCTTGACCTACAGATCCTACTAAGTATTCTTTACTCCTGCCCTGCTGTCTCCTCTGCTCTTTTCTGGGTTTGGGGTCCTGCCTCTCTATTTATAGTTTATAACGCTCCTTCCAATCTCCATTCTTATTGGTCCTCACATACTTTACTGTCTTAATCCTATTGCCTCTACTTTTAGCATTTCTGAGAATTCCATTCATGTGACTAGTTTACCCCATATAAAAGTCCTTTTCTTTCAGTTCTCCCGACATGATACTTCTCTTCTTGTAATTCTCTCTCTTTCCCCCCAACAGCAACTTCCCAGCCAGAAGACAGTTGTGGTGGAAGCAGGGAAAAAGCAGAAGGCCCCAAAGAAGAGAAAAAAGAAGGATCCTAATGAACCTCAAAAACCAGTTTCAGCATATGCTTTATTCTTTCGTGACACACAGGCTGCCATCAAGGGACAGAATCCCAATGCCACTTTTGGGGAGGTTTCAAAAATTGTGGCTTCCATGTGGGACAGTCTTGGAGAGGAGCAAAAACAGGTGAGGAAATAACAAGGAACTAGTGGTTAGTGAATGTTCAAGTTTTAACTTTCTTATGTGTTATTTCATATCAGCTCTTTGTTAATGGCATTCAAGATCATCCTTCGTCTTAAAAGTTGCAGCCATACACTGAATCCCAAATACCCACCTAAAAGTTATAGGGAGTTCCCTGGTGGTCCAGTGGCCAAGACTCCATGCTCCCAATGCGGGGGTCCCGGGTTCAATCCCTGGTCAGGGAACTAGATCCCACATGCCACAACTAAGACCCGGTGCAGCCAAATAATATTTAAATATTTAAAAAATAAATAAATAAAAACAAATTTTAAAAATTATTATAAAAAACACTGAATCTAACTTTCTATGCCTTTTTTTTCTATCTGTAAAATTAGGCTATTCTTTGGTGAGTTGCATGCTGTAGCTAACTCTAAAATCCACAGCCAAGTTTGAATTTTTTCATTGGCCTCATATAAACTTGAGAACTATAGTTAATCTCCCTAAATTTAACCTGGATTAAACAAATGAAAATTGTGATACTACATGAATATAAGATACAGTTGAAATTGAAGATGGCTATAATTGTCATTACCCTACACTCCCCAGGTCTTCTTATTTCTTAACCACTGGACCACCAGGGAAGTCGCCAATTTATTATTTCTTATGATTCTGTAAATTGGTTGGATGTTTTTCCTGGTGTTCTTACCTGGGCTCATTCCTACAGTCGTACCCAAACAACAGCTGGTATGGCTTATCAAGATGACCTTGCTCCCGTGTCTGGCAGTTGGTGCTACCTGTTGGCTGAAATGCCTTGGTTCTCTTTCACATGGTCTCTCATCCTCCAAATAGGCTAGACTGGCTTCTTTTTTTTTTTGGCGGTACGCGGGCCTCTCACTGTTGTGGCCTCTCCCGTTGCAGAGCACAGGCTCCGGACGTGCAGGCTCAGCGGCCATGGCTCATGGGCCCAGCTGCTCTGTGGCATGTGGGATCTTCCCGGACTGGGGCATGAACCTGTGTCCCCTGCATCGGCAGGCGGACTCTCAACCACTGTGCCACCAGGGAAGCCCTAGACTGGCTTCTTTACACTATGGCAGAGTTAGAGCAGTATTCCAAGAGAACAAAAACAGATGTCCCCAAGTTCTCTTTTTGTCAATTCAGCCACATTCTAATGGTTAAAGCAACTCACAGAGCTAGCCCAAATTCAAAGGAATGGGAAATAAGTTTCGGCTGTTGATGAAAGACTAGGTATGCGGCACAGGAAGAATTCTTGTGGCTATCATTGCAAACAGTTTAGCACATTCCTTAAGGGAAAGTATACTGGTTAGACACAATCCCAGACTAAGCAGACTACTCATCTTATTGGGGGTCAGGATTTGTTCTGGTTACACAAGTGTGAGCAAGGGTTGCTGTTGGCTTTAGAAGTGTAGCTATTCTGCAAGCCTACTGTTGATTGGCTGGCTTTCAGATGCATGGTCACTGGAAAGTCTGCCATGGTGGCTCTCTTGATTACTAGCTTTCAGGAGTTGTCAATATTTAGACTGAGATGAATTGTCTTTCATTGATGAATAATGTAGGATTATCAGTCTTTCCTAGGAGTTTGTGGACTTTCTAAACAGTCTGTCTTTCATGCAGGTATATAAGAGGAAAACTGAAGCTGCCAAGAAAGAGTATCTGAAGGCTCTGGCTGCATATAAAGACAATCAAGAGTGTCAGGTAAGAAGATTGGGGTAGGTGGATATTTAAACCAATAAAAACAATTTTAAAGCTGTATATTAGCAATTATAAGAAGTAAATACCACCAAAAACCTGTGGAACCTATTAACAGTATATAGTTATTAAAAGCTCAAAAATATGTAACAGGTTTCCCATTTGTTTCCATCATAAACCTTGCCAAACAGTCTGAGTTTATTTTCATTGTTTACTTTAGCCAGGCAGACACATGGCTGCTCTTTTTTCTTTCTCTTCATACCCTCCGCCCCCCCAATCTGTGATGTACCTTTTCTTGGGAGGTGATTAGAGTGAGTATGTCCTGGGGAAGAGAATAAATCTCCTGATATATTTTTTTTTTTTTGGTCTCCTTTTAGGCTACTGTGGAAACAGTGGAATTGGATCCAGCGCCCCCATCACAGACTCCTTCTCCACCTCCTGTGACTACTGCTGAGCCAGCCTCTCCAGCAGCAGCTTCAACAGAGCCCCCTGCCCTGTCTCCTTCCATTGTTGTTAATTCCACTCTTTCATCCTATGTGGCAAACCAGGCGTCTTCTGGGGCTGGGGGTCAGCCCAATATTACCAAGTTGATTATTACCAAACAGATGTTGCCCTCTTCTATTACTATGTCTCAAGGAGGGATGGTTACCGTTATCCCAGCCACAGTGGTGACCTCCCGGGGGATCCAACTAGGCCAAACCAGTACAGCTACTATCCAGCCTAGTCAGCAAGCCCAGATCGTCACTAGGTCAGTGCTGCAGGCAGCAGCTGCAGCAGCAGCTTCCATGCAATTGCCTCCGCCCCGACTACAACCCCCTCCATTGCAACAAATGCCTCAGCCCCCGGCTCAGCAGCAAGTCGCCATTCTGCAGCAGCCTCCCCCGCTGCAGGCCATGCAGCAGCCCCCACCTCAGAAATTTCGAATCAATCTACAGCAGCAGCCGCCGCCACTGCAGGTCAAGCTTGTGCCTCCGCCCACTCTAAAAATGCAGACTGCCTTGGTTCCACCACCTGTAGAAAGGAGTCCGGAGCGGCCTGTGAACAGCAGCCCTGAGACCCACACAGTGGAGGAAACCTCTCCTGAGACAATCTGTGAGATGATCACAGATGTAGTTCCTGAGGTGAGCCTCTGTTTTCAAGTATTTCCTCTAGACCAGTGAAAATGTGTAAGCGTTTTTGGTTGATCTAATAAAAGCAGGGGTTGCTACTAGCATTTAATGCCTGGTACAACTAGGCGTATGAAATATCCTGTCAGTTCCCTGCAAGATACTCTGTAGAGTTCTTGGTGAGAAACATTAAGAGGGCCTCCTATCCTAGACTACTCCTTAACTAAGCAGAAGTAATACGGTAGTCAACTGAAGATATATCCTAAGCATAGAGTTGTTTTTCAGGTGTCTTACCCAAGGATCCAAAGCTTTGGAGATAAATCCTTCCATTTCTCCCAAACCTTGACTGCTTGGCTTGATGTTTTTAAGTAAGGGGATGGGTAGGGAATACAGGTAGAAAAATTCAACTGGTTAGTATCATTGACTCTTTTCAGAAACAAACAGATGCCAGTTTACCCTAGTTTTAATTTGTACCTGACCAGTAGTCATTTTGAAATATGGGTCTGTTTGTGACTGTAGTCCCACAATGAAGGAAGCAGTCATTTTAAAGAAAAATACCACCCACCCCACCCCTGCAAAACCAGGAAACTATTAATCTCTAAGTTTTTTTCCTTTTTGCTAATGGCACCACATTTTATCTTCTTAGTCTCTGATCTTAGTTGAGGTGACCCAACCTCTATTCACATTCTATTGATTTGATATTTTCAGAGGAATATTATTCAACTGTAGAATAAAGTCAGTGATAGGTAAAATTAAGATTAAACACTAGCAGTATGGCAGCATTCCCCTTACAGGAAGCATCTTCATGTCAATCTGCATGGCAAAATTCTAAAGCTGGATATAGAGAAGACCAAGAACTCACCTTCTTTTGGAACTGTACCCCCATCTGTGAGGGACTGTAACATCTGTTGCTCCATTGGATCCTAGAGTTAATTTGACTAGCTGGCTAGCTAGGTAAGTAGCAATCCAATCCATCTTTGGTGCTCTCTCCCTCTCACAGGTTGAGTCTCCTTCTCAAATGGATGTTGAATTGGTGAGTGGGTCTCCTATGACACTCTCACCCCAGCCTCGATGTGTGAGGTCCGGCTGTGAGAACCCTCCCGTTGTGAGTAAGGACTGGGACAATGAGTACTGCAGCAATGAGTGCGTGGTGAAGCACTGCAGGTGAGCTTACAGTTCCTTCTTATAATTCAAGTATGACTAAATTAACTGTGTCGGAAAACACAGTAACCCTGAGCATATAATCAGTACCACCTTACCTTTGGTAGAGTAGGTTGCTATATACATCTGATTGCAGAAGCTACTAGAGAAGTTCCCCTGCTTAAAAAAAGCTCACATTTGCCATGTAGATAAAGATGACATAATGAGCAGTTCACACTTTTCAGTTACATTACCTCTGTGTGTGCTCTTTAAAAATATGACACATCGGGCTTCCCTGGTGGCGCAGTGGTTGAGACTCCGCCTGCCGATGCAGGGGACACAGGTTCGTGCCCTGGTCCGGGAGGATCCCACATGCCGCGGGGCGGCTGGGCCCGTGAGCCATGGGCGTTGGGCCTGCGCGTCCGGAGCCTGTGCTCCGTGATGGGAGAGGCCGCAACAGTGAGAGGCCCGCGTACCGCAAAAAAAAAAAAAAAGACACATCAAGTTGTTGGTGACTGAATCTTAGTTTAGCTTATCTCCTTAGTGCAAATCAGACCTCTTAGGGAATTAGAATTTGAGAAGGAATGGATAGGTGGTAAGTAGCACAATAAGGTGCCAAGTATAGGGGGGAGGGGAAGAAGTTCTGAAGATTTTGCCCATTTCCCCAATTTTCCTGAGATTGACCTACATCCATGAAACAAGGCATTGGTATTTCCTGTCTCAAATCCTCCAAAGTAAATTAGGATTGCCTATACTTCTGACTTTTAGGCCCACTGCCCTTATATTCCTATTGGGTGATATATGTCAACCTATTTAAGACAAAGTTTAAAAAGAATATATCTAGGCTGTAATTCTGAGTTTGTATCTTTTTCTTTCTTAGGGATGTCTTCTTGGCCTGGGTAGCCTCTAGAAACTCAAACACAGTAGTGTTTGTGAAGTAGTCCTGTTCTCCAAGCCAGTGAAGACTTACCTGCTGGGGACATGTCCACCGAGCCTGTTTTTAAAAAGACAAGCTGGGCTTCTGGTAGTGCCTGATCTCAACCCATGATGGTCCTTTATGTCCTTCACGTTTCTCCCCTTTTCTCTCTCCTACAGGGTCCCGGCTATGGAGCAGGGCCATTGAGTTTGCTGGAATTGCTTTTTACTTTCACGTACAAGCAAAGATATCAGTGATAATAACAGGGGAAAGGGTGAAGGGCATATGAACAAGCAGAACATAGGGGTGGTGGCTAGGGGTGGGGAATTGTTTGAGGAAAACTTGTTGGTATAATTGTCATAGGACTTGCCTAAAATACTATTAAAATGATAGGATAATACTCAGCTTTGAGCCTAGGAGAAAACATCACTGTGTGCATCCATTTTAAAGGGGCTAAAAAAAGGCTGCATTAAAGGTTACCTCTTAAACAGGGAACCATTACTATCACATCTGCACATTAATTACTTTGAGAACAAAGGTTTTCAACATAGTAAGCACACTGGGCATCACCTAGGAGCGTCTTTTATTTATTTCTCTGCGATATTTCTGTAGTCAGTGCTCTTCCTTATCTTAGTTATCACAGTTTATGAGTGCAAAAGGCAGAACTCTACATCCTTAATATATGAGGTTTCACCAAAGTCTAACGAAGTTGTGTCCACTTGTGTTTGATGAAGTATCTTTTAAAAGATAGGCCAGAGGTGTTTTCACTTATATAATATATAGGCTAATTCTCTGCATACTCTAGGCACTTATTTAAATTTAATGTAAGATGTGCTTATTTCACTTTTCTGGAAGTAAACGAATAATAGACTAGCAAAGCCACGTAGTTGTAACAGAATAAGCAACGTTTCGAGCATGATAGCCCTAGTGATGATAATCTTAAATGAAACTCAAATCTTACCTTGAGAAATGTTGTCCCAGAGAACCCCCTTCTTGATTACCATGTTTACTAGCACTAATTGCTAATCACCTTTGATCCTATACAGTATAATCAATATTTTAATGTTTTTCATGCATTCATTTAGTTTGAACCCTTATAGCAACCCCATGAGGTAGGTAATATTCCCAGTTTACATATAAGTAATCATACTGAGAGATGAGTTACACAAGATCACACACTGTTAAGTGGCAGAGCCAGAACTTGACCTCGAAATCCCAACTACAATACAAAGTTTTATTTAAATAAGGAAAAAAACCTATTGTACAAATATTACTCTTCAGGTGCAGCCTGCAGAGCCATGGCTATGGATGCTTAGGTTTAGAAGTACTTCTATAGATTCTTAGGTTTAGAGATGATACCATCTGGATACCTTTGCTTGAACCGGGCAACCACATCTGGGTCTAGTAGGTGGATCCCATCCAGTTGGTTTCCAAGGGTGATCCTGAAGCATGGGGAAAGATGGGGCAAACCAAAAATTCTGGAATTTAAAGGCTTAATACTGTTAAAAGATACGTACTTTTTATTAAGACTGCCTATCGTCTCATTGAATATTCGTGCCAATTCTTTTAAAAAGATCTTACTATTAGTATAGTATATGGTAGTATGGATGGTTAGAAATTGGGCACAGATTCTGGTGTTAAAAAAGGCTGGATCTGTACTAATTAAGGGTTAATAACTTATGTTTAACCAGGCCTACTTCACAAAGTTGCTGCTGCCAGTGAGTATCCTTTGGATTAGTGAAATGCTAGCAGCATGTCTTTTAAAGCTCTACTGACAGAATGAAAGATTAAAATTGTTGACAGATTACACAGATTCTCAGTAACCACCAGGGGGCAGATTCAGTACATCCCATAGAATAACAAGGATCTTTAGGTTGTAACAGTGGAGACCTTAAGAGCAGTGGTTTAAATCTTAAAAACCTGTTGGGTTCCCAATGAATGTTGGTTGCTTAAGAATCCTCTGAAGCCCATTTATAGACTAGTGGAATGTGAGGTGAAGCTCTACTAACTTCTGTCCTGGACCATAAACAGTTTTGCCCTTGGGGGCTCGCATGTTCTCTGGTCACCTTACCAGTTCGGTTGCACATTGTGTGGTCGTCCAAATAACTCAATCTTGCGAGTGCCAGGGGACAGTCTTTCAATCATGCCATAGATTTCATCTGGTTTATGACTAGTGGAACGAACCTAGGAAATAAAAGCTCTAGCTGCTTTTAAGTTACCCAAGATTGAAATTCTAGCCCTTTCCATTTATGTTTATGATCCCAATGAGAAAACCTGGGATAAGAATATACCTGACTAGAATAACTGATAGCAGTTTTAAAATGTGGATCTTTGGATGCCTGGGCAAAGTACATACCTCAGCTACGATCACATCACAATCCAGACCCTGGTTGAAGCCTTGGGGATTTCCTTTGACACCAACCTGCTCACCAGAGAACAGATTACCTTATGAAACCCCAGCATTTGAACTGTTTCTCAATAAGCAATCAAACAATTCCTATTTTTTGCTCCACCTATTGAATTGGGCCCCACTGCTGCTCACCAAGCAGTGTTCCTTCCCATGGTTCAACCAATGACCTGTGCGGCCTGTCCGAATGATGCGTTGCAGTTGATTTGTCTTCACCCAGATAATTTCATCTACCCGTTCGTAACTGTGGGGTATAAGAAAAAGAATTAGATCTTTAATCAGGCTTTCACAGTTTAGGGGTGGTGCCATCTATTCTACAGAGTCAAGGAATCACAGCATACTCTGAAAGAAAGGAACACATATAAACTACAGTAATTATGTACTTATTTCCCTCAAAAGAAAGCAACACAATGATCGTTACTTACCCCCAGAGGTTCAGACATTCTCTGCCCAACTCCATGGCCCTAGAAAGAAAGAAAGGTTAAACAGCTATTTCCATGCCCATATTTCTTCTCCCTTCAAGATATATGTGTTGTTTTCAGTAGACATTCAGTGAACATGCGAGACACCATTAGGGCAACAGAATGGATCTAAGAATGAAAAAATAAAACAGTATCTATTCTCAATGACCTTACCTTTCACAAGCAACAAATGTGGAGTTACATAGAATTCATGTGTCATTTGTGTTATAAAACAGGCATTAGATCTCAGTAGGTAAAAAAGGCTGACTCAGTTATATATTTAATAGCAGGGCTAGGAAAACCCAGGATTTTATCCCCACCCAGTACTCACTCTATACTATATCTGCCCATACCTACATATCTTTGAACTGCATTACCTGCCTGTGACCCAGAGGAAGAGAAAGCCATCATCCTGCAGTACTGGTATGTTGAGCCTGCGCATCTCATCATCTGTCAGGGTCCCATAGGGCAGCTCCATGTGAATATCCCAGGGTGGGTCAGCCATCACAACTGCAAACTTGCCCAAGATACTGACGTCCAGGTAGCGGATATCACAACAGATCCACTGCATGAGGTGGTATTTGGTCATCTTCCCTTCCTTTACTCTTAGATTCATGGCCCCAGTCCCTCTTTTTACATTTGATTTTCCTATTCCCTTATATGCATATCTATCCCACTCCATTCCCAATCAGCAGGGCAGATTGGTGATTTATGTGCCCTGCTTTCCTACATGTATGGCTACCCTACTAAGATAAAGGTCCTTAAGTTGAGGTAAGTTTTCTGAGCAGATAGGTACCTGAGGTGGGAAGAGTCGATCTGCATTGGAGTCACCTCCAACGCTCTGTGTAAGGGCAAGCTCCTGGCTTGGTGTATGGTCTTTGCTTCCAAGAGCTTCAGAATCCATGCAAGCGTCAATTTCATAGTGAACATATTTGCAGGTATCCATGTGGAAACATGTGTTAAGGAAAGAGCAGTCACCTAATGACTCATCGGTGTGTTTATTGATGATCCGTCTGGGGAAATAAAAAGGGAGAATTGGAATCAAGATGGTGTTCCAGTTAGATGCCACAGTTCGAGGTCCAAATTGTTGCAAAATTTCTAATCTTTCACTATCATTAGAGCTGCCTCCACAAGTTTTCAAATAAGGAAGGCAGGTGACATTAAAATCTGTAATTTACACTAAAGAAGAGTTTTAATTCCTCTCTGAGCAAAGAGTTAACTTCCTTATGACAGGAAGGAAGGGCGTGCTAGTTAGAGCAGAATAAAGCACCTACCTAACAGCCCAGGTTCCTGTTTCTCCTAAGATCGTCCTTCTTCCAGAGAACTTTAACTTTC
Organism: Lipotes vexillifer; assembly: GCF_000442215.2. NCBI lineage: Eukaryota > Metazoa > Chordata > Mammalia > Artiodactyla > Lipotidae > Lipotes > Lipotes vexillifer. Next base: position 449,052 of record NW_006774793.1, read on the forward strand.
ACTGGGGCTCGGAGACATGTCTTGCTATTGCAAGAACAGAGGGGCATTTTTTTCTTTAAATCTCACATCGTTTTGGGAGTGCAGCCTGTATTCCCTCCCATAGAACACTACTTCTGAGAGTGTACCTTCAGAGTCTGGAAGTCTTAGACAAATCATATTAAAACCACTTAATAACAGGATTAAAGACAGAAACCCAATAACCGGAAGAAATGTGCTTAAAAAGAATGTCTGCTTCTAGGAGACCCATCCGACCCCCTCCCTCCCAAAAGACCTGAAGTGCAGCTTGCGACAGGGCCGGTCAGCATCACTGGCTTTCATGCACTCCTCCTTGGTTCCATAGTCACAGAACTCTTGCACTTGAGCCCGACCTCGTGAGCGAAACTTTTCAACTATGGATTGTTCCTTGGCTGTTGTAGTATTCAGTAGCTCTAGGATCTCCTGACTAACCTGTGACAGAAGAAACCTTGGTCTTAAAAGGGTTTGTAGATAAAATTAGCCCTTAAACCACCTCTGCAAATTCTACTTGACATCAATGTCCTATGAGGGGTCAATAGACTAATATGGGAAAATTGGAGCCCTAGGAGAAGAGATGTGTCACGGGTTTAGTCCTTTCTCACAAATGTGCATTTGGGATGAAATTAAAATATAAGAAGACTGGTTCCTACTGCTAAGCATTAAGCTAAACTCCCCTCCTCCAGGAAAGTATTCCTTCCAACCAAAACCACTTAACATTTATTAGGTATTGAACCAAGGCACAGTGCTAAGCACTTTATGTTTAGCTCAGAGCCTATGCAACAATTCTATAAGCAGGCGGTGGGGGAGCGGTAGGAAATGGATAACTATTGTTATATTTAATATATTAATATTTAATAGACTCAGAAACCACTACAATGCCATTCCACATTGTACAATCAATTTCCATAATTATTGGTCCGTATGACTATCTTCCAGTATTCATCCCCTCTATTACTATATCTGGATTCCTCTTCTCAAGATCTGATGATTCTTCCAAACAGATATAATGAAAAAGATTCTCTAAATCAGAGTTTCCCAACATTGGTGCATCGTTTACATTCTGGGCCAAATAACTCTTTGTCGTGTGGAGGTTGCCCTGCTAAGACTGTAGGATGCTTTGCAGCATCCCTGGCCTCTACCCACTCGATGCCTGTAGTGCTCCCGTGCTGTGACAAACCAAACATGTCTCCAGACATTGCCAAATGTCCTCTGGGGATTGTGAGGGGGGTAAAATCATCCTCAGTTGAGAACCACTGCTCTAAACCCTGAATTCTAAGAACTGCTCTTCGCCCTAGGGGTAAATTCCTCTCAACCAAAGCTAAAATTCAACGTACACGTATGAAAGCATTTCCATCTACCCCTACCTTCTTGCTCTGTTGTTCCTTAGTAGATTGTTGGTTAAGAAGGCTCTCTATCTCCAGATCAACATCTGAGGCAGCATGTTTCCTTGATTTCTTGGTTGGCTCCTTGGCTACTTCTGATGCTGAAGAGGCCAAACCAGAGGCCAAAGAGCTAGCAAAGGCAGCTACTGTGGTCGAGTCCTGTTCTGCACGCCGCTTCTGCCCTGTGATAGTCCCTGCTACCTCCCCAGAGCCCTTTTTTTCTGCCACAGCCCCCATCATGGCAGAGAGCTTGGAATGATCAGCATAGGTCACAAGAGTGGGATGTGCATCATCTTGTAGGAGACCTCGCTTTACTTCAATCAACTCCTGAGCTGCAAACTTCTGTAGGAGGCTTTCCACCCCATCTTGAGTGGCAGGGGCATCTGGCTAAGGAAGGAGGGTGGGGGGAAAGCATTAAGACACTGACCAGAACTGAAGAAAAACAGTGGTAGTTTCCAACCTTGTTTTATCTGGTCATTACCGTGGAGATGGCAAGACGGATGGACACAGCATCAGTGGGCAATGTTAGCGCCAGATCAGAGAGGTGGTGTAGCAACTTCTTCTCTAATTCAGGGTCTGTAGCTAGTTCAGGAACTGCTGAAGCTGTGCTGGGCTTAGGGGCACCAGAAGTGGGTGCAGTAGGCACTGGGCTGTCACTACGGAAGGTTGGAGACAGTGCTGCCTCTGGATTCCGAAGATCTAAGAGTGAAGAGAAATGAAAATGAAAAAGGCCAACCATTGTCAATGTATACATTCCTCAGGAGTCAAGTTCTCCAGCATTCACAACACACAGTTCTTTCATTTCATGAAGAAAATTCTCTGACCAGATTTAGCACTAGATACCCTTTATTAAATCACACTCAAGCATTCACTGCTTTGCCAAGAGAATCCTGGATTTTCTGGGAACCACTTACCTTTTCTCTGTTGGGTGAGAGGTCTTTTCCTAATTCCTTTCCTTGCTGTGCTTCAAAGAAATAAATTAGCAGCCTGGTAGATTTAAATGTCCATACCACCTCCCTTTAGTCACTCTAAAATGACAGCTGATATAATCAACCTGTAAGCCAGGAATATTTTCAACAACCTACACTGTGATCAAATCTTTTTGAAGAATTGAATTTGAATGAATTAAGGCCACTGGACATCAGAGGGTATAAAAAATGACAGTAGGGCTTCCCTGGTGGTGCAGTGGTTGAGAGTCCGCCTGCCAATGCAGGGGACACGGGTTTGTGCCCCGGTCCAGGCTAGGCCCGTAAGCCATGGCAGCTGAGCCTGCGCATCCGGAGCCTGTGCTCCGCAACGGGAGAGGCCACAACAGTGAGAGGCCCGCGTACCGCAAAAAAAAAAAATTTATGAAACTGCTGAAGCCCTGGTCACCAATGATATTTCTTGACTGTATTTTTATCACTTACTCTAGTACTTCACAAGCTGGGTAGCCAACATAACCTTAAGAAGAGTTAAGAAACTCAAATCGGGACAAAATATTACCTTTGGGAGAGCCTATTATCTGTGATTATTTAGTTAAAATACAGATGAAATATTAAATATTCAGAACCTGTATTGGAATTCTGTTAAATACTATGTAAGTGGGCCACTAGTTTACATTTAGAGATATTCTGGTTACTTAGAAATTTCCACTCTAATGGAACTAACTTTAGTAAAATTTAACTCAGAAGTCTAAGGAAAATGGAGCTGAAGTATACCAAACACCTTGCGGGAACAGTTACATTTTAGGAAAATAAGTTATACCCTACATGGAAAACAGACTCCACAATTCCATACTAGCTAGAAATGTTAAATAATTGCAGAACTTTCTTTACCTTGCTTATGTATGATTCTTTTATGTTCTGCTGAATCTCAGACTAGAACTTTTTTTTTTTAAAACATAATCCTATTTATTTATTTATTTGGCTGCATTGGGTCTTCGTTGTGGCACGCGGGATCTTTGTCGTGGCACACAAATACCCTAACAGACATCATCTCACTGAGGAAAAGCACTGATTTTGCTCCAATGTTAATGTCAATAAGTTGAAAATGTACTTTTTATAATTAACCTGATACTACCAAGAATATAATATAAACATTTCTTCTTCTTACAGAGTTTTCACTTTCTCTGGTAACTAAATTTATATGTTCTTTGAGTCATGTGTAATTTTTCTTAAAGTAAGCAAGAAGTCTATGAAAAGAACCACTTTAAACATACATTTTCAATCCCTGGAACTGGATACAGACATTTCTTTTTTTCTCTTTGGTTATCTGACTAATCACTTGTTTTAATACAGTTCTTTTAAAAAACCGCCTGTAATTCTGGTTATGAATCCTTGTGGTAGAAACACCTCCTAGGAGTATTCTTTTAATGACATTCAGGACACTGAAGCTGAAAATTCCTTTTTAAAAAATACTTTTTCAGGTTATTGGGAGGAGAAAGCTCACGTTTAATATTTTGGAAAAAATCTAACAGCTGATTAATGCAACTGTTATTTATAGATGGGCTTTAGCCACTCTGTGAATTCCATGAAGTCACTACAAATTTGGGGGAAAGACTCCAACGTTTTATCATTCTTAAAATAGGTCACTGGCAGAAAATCATTAGGTATCCTTAAGCTCCAACTCCTTCAGAAAGTATTTGTTCAGTTATTAATTCAGTATATTTACTGAGTGCTTCCATTATGCTGGTAACTATGCTGACACTCTGCTTCTAATCTAATGAAAAATTTAATGTGTTGGGCTCAGCAAAGGAATACTTAATACTTGAGTTTATTCTTTGGTTAAGAGCTCCACTGAAGATAAATAAAATACTAGCTTGAAGACATAAAAATATGGCCAGTCTACTAACTTGCTGTCCCTAAAACATGTCAACATCTATATTCACATCTTAAATCCCATTGATGAAATATACTGAGCAATTCACATATTTACTATGTGCTAAGCCTGGCCAAGTTTATTTTGTTTCAGTTAAAATTAAGTAAATATTTATTGGAAGTGATAATCCTCACTTCAAAAATCTGTACTTTACTCTATGGAAAACAGTATGGTGGTTCCTAAGAAAACTGAAAATAGAATTACCATATGATCCAGCAACTCCACTTCTGTTATATATCCAAAAAAGCTGAAAACAGCATCTTGAAGAGATATCTGCACAGCCATGTCCACAGCAGCATTATTCACAATAGCCAAAAAGGTGGAAGCAAGTATCCACCAGGGGATAAATGGATAAACAAAATGTGGTATACACATACAATGGAATATTATTCAGCTTTAAAAAGGAAGGAAATTCTGACACTTGCTACAACATGGAGGAACCCTGAGGACATGCTAAGGGAAATCAGTCAGTCACAAAAAGACAAATACTTTATGATTCCATTTACATGAGGTATCTAGAGTAGTCAAACTCACAGAAACAAAATAGAACAGTGGTTGCCAGGGCCCGGGAAGAGGGGAGAATTGGGAATTATTGTTTAATGGGTATAGTTTCAGTTTTGCAAGACAAAAAACTTCTGGAGATTGGCTGCACAAGTGTGAATATATATACATCACACTATCAACTATACATTTTAAAATGGTTAAGATAGTAAATTTTATGTTATGTGTATTTTGCCACACTTTAAAAAAAAAGTTGTACTTTAAAAATGCCCAGCTAACAAAGGTCTCCCAATGATTCTTGGTTCATAGTATTCTGCATTCATTAATGACACGAATACATTTTGGTTTACTCAATATCCTTGTCTTTTAACATTAACCTCAGAAGTAAACAATTAAGTATCAGATTTCAGTAATGCTATAAAAATCTAGATGTGGTAAGAAAATTTTTATTTTCTGTGAGAAAAGAACTGAAAGAAGAAAAAAAACTTTGCAAATGGCACAAAGTTTGGTTAATACCAAAGTGTGGTTAATAACATGGAGCAGTGAAGTGGAATTTCTATTAATTAATCCCTGATAATATGACTTGCACTTCTTCCCCTACTTAACCCTGCCCTCTTACCTTCCCTTTAATTGTCTAAGTCCTACATAGCCACAGAGACCAAATTCCAAGTGCCAACTCTTCCCTGACGCCTTCACTGGCTAAACTGACTCTTGTTACTTCTACCTTCACTGTACTCATTGTGGAATCGATTCATTTGACATTTTACATATGTCATACTGTATTTCTGACCTTTCCTTTATCCCCAACTAAATTTTAAACTCCTTGAGGGCAGGGACACTGTCTTACTTATTTTTGTCTGACTAGACTCGTGTACGCTGTAGACACTCGATAGATGTTCATTCATCATGGTATAAGAGTCCTGCCAGGGCATCTTCTAGTTCCAAGGGCCAGACTACAAGTGCATGGACCTAATATATATTTCAACACGAGATTTACAGACGGACTCGAGTATACTGATATACAGTGGAACAAGCTACCACAAGAGCTGTAAGGATTCATTATCCTTGTAGATCTTTGATTTGCCTTAGATAATTCAGGGCTTGTGCTGGGGATGTGGTATGAGTAGCACTTAATCTTTTGAGGTTCCTTCAAGTTTTAAGACTGTAACACAGTGGACAACGGGAGGGGAGAAAAAGTTTAAAAACAAATGTTTTCAGAATCCTGCTCAGTGTGTAAACGTCTAAGACAATGCCAGTTGCTCTACTCGTTTAGCAACACCGAGTGCTAACTCTGCGAGGGCCATTGAGCTGGGCACTGTGGATATAAAGGTTCCATACTTGCTCTCACAGCGCCCCGAGTCTCAAAACACATGACCACTAAAAAGCAATTGCTATAACCGAGAGAAGAACAAAGCGCCACGGGAGTAACTAAAAAAAGGGACTTGCTGCTTCGAGGGATCGGGGGCTTAAAGGCCTAGCAAGTGAGACGCTCTCACAGACTCAAGAGGAGTCAACCTGACGCGGGGAGGCGGAGGCTTCCGGCCGGGGAAAGCGGAACCGGCGGAACCAGGGCCCAGGCTGGGAAGGAGCCGCGACTACTTTCAGGAGGGTGAAGCGTCTGTGCTGCTGAGGTGGGGGGAGAAGAGCACCAATGTATGAAGCCTTAAAGAAACGGCCGTTTGGGGAAAGGCACCGACTCGGGAGCTGTGTTTTTCTCCAGGGTTCCCTCCAGCCCTCCCCGGCTAAGGCTCGGCCCCAACAGTCCCGCGCCTCACCCAAGTGCCCCGAGTCCTGCTTCCGCCTCCGCTGCAGCCTCTCCCGCAGAGAATCCAGCTGCTTTTTGTGGGCCTGGATAGAGCTCCACGTGTCCGACATTTCGGTCTCGCAGCCCAGACACGTCTCGAACCAAGGGCGACTGCCTTCCACCTCTCAGCCCTAGTTCCAAGAATTATCCAACTCTCATGCGGACACCCGAAGCCTAACCGGAAAGAGATCCCGGTCACCGGACGGAAAGTCATTTCCGGTTTTGCTCTGCCTTTGAAGCTGAAACGAGAGCCACCTTAAGTGTTGGCGGGATGGCGGGTATGTTTTCTATGGGAGTTCTTTCACGCTTCCGGGTGAGGTGAGGCTGTGGTTGCCATGTTGGTGCCTGGCAGAGCTGCCATGTTGCTTATAGCCGCGCATGCGGCCATGTTGAATATTAGGAAATGAGTTCGAGTCGTGCTAAGGCAGCGCACGTGGGGCGGCGTATGTAGTCTAGATTGTGGAAATGAAGGATCACTAATTCCTTTTGACAGTTTGGTACTAACATACCTTTGCCACTGAAGGTGTAGCTTCATGTTTCCGTGCACTTGTTTACAAAACTATAGCCATTACGCATGCATATCTGAGAGAGGAAAACTGATGGAGCAGAGATACTATAATGAGTCTACAAATACATATTCTCACTCTTCTTGCTTATACCAAATCTACAAGTATCATGTGTAATACATTAAAATAGAGTCCTCAGGGAATTCCTTGGTGGCCCAGTGGTTAGGACTCTGCGCTTTCATTGCCAACGGAGCCGGTTCAATCTGCCGTCGGGGAAATAAGATTCCACAAGCTGTTCGGAATGCATGCATGCATAAATACATACATACATACATATATACATACTCAGAAGGAGGCACTAGGGGGCTCCTGAGGTTCTGGTTGAGCTGTGTTTCTTATTCTGAGAGCTGGTTGTATGAATACGTTGTTTGTGAAAATTAACTGAGCCAAACATTTTGGTATGTGCACTTCTCTGTGTAGTAAACTTAAAAATTTCGTTTTTTTAATGAGGTTCTCTGAATGGAAGCATTTGAGAACCACTGATTTATCAAGCCTACGGAACGCCAAACACTGCCAGAAAGAACAGCTTGAGAAGGCATGGCCCCTGCTTTCAGAGCTTCTGGTATGGTAAAGGAGCTAAGACCCAGTTTACTGATATTGAACCATCTTTACAGACTAAGGCAGCACTGAGCATAGACTTAAAAAACAAACGTGATTGCAAAGAAGGGAGGACTCCAAGCCCAGATGGCCCTTTGGGAAGGAGATGACATCAAGTTCAGGCTTGGAGTGACAGCTAGTACTTCAGTAGGTGAAGCTATAGGAAAGAATTCCAGGATAAGAACATGATAAAAGCAAAGGTCTAGAATAGATGTAGAAAAGCATGATGTGTGCCGTGCTGACCCAGATTAATTTTGCTAGAACACAGAGAATTATTTTTGGGAATTTGGGAGAATATTTGTTTTCATATTTGAGGCCAAATTGCAAAAGGTACGTGATACCTGAGTAACGAGCTTGCAATTTATTCAGCATACAACAGGGAACATTTTAAGGTTTGTGAATAGGGAATATTTTAGGGAATCTGGTGTTCTGGTTGAATTGAGATGGGGAGAAAAGTTTAGAGATAGGGAAAATAATTAGTATCCTATTGTAACTGTTTGATGATAGGACCTTTAAGTCAGAAGCTATCTATGTATAGTAATGGAAAGGAAGGGGTGAATATGAAGGGAGACTACTGAGAAGAAAGATGTATGTGTTTTGGAATGTGGCAGTTTCATGAATTTATTCAGAAAATATTTATTGAGTGACTACTATGTGCTAGGTACTGTGGAGATTTAGTAGTGATCAGAATATCCATTTCCATATCATTTTCTGAATTTAAATTTACCTAGTAGATAATTTACATTGTCTTTTTTTAAAATTTATTTTACTTTTATTTTTGGCTGCATTGGGTCTTTTGTTGCTGTGCACAGTCTTTCTCTAGTTGCGGCGAGCGGGGGCTACTCTTCGTTGCAGTGCGCAGGCTTCTCATTGGGGTGGCTTACCTTGTTGCAGAGCACAGGCTCTAGGCACGTGGGCTTCAGTGGTTATGGCACACGGGCTCAGTAGTTGTGGCTCGCAGGCTTAACTGCTCTGCAGCATGTGGGATCTTCCCCGACCAGGGCTCGAACCCGTGTCCTCTGCATTGGCAGGCAGATTCTTAACCACTGCGCCACCAGGGAGGCCGCCCTACATTGTCTTTTGAGATGTGTACCTTTACATATGAGCATTGAGCTAGAGGACACAGAAATGAATATGGGCTCATATGAGCATATCTGGACATTCAATTCTCAGGATTATACTTAATTAGAAGGAAAAAATTCCATCTTGCTCAGCCGAAATACTCTTGGCAAAGTTGGCTGATGTGAGATCATAAAAGACTACTTCCAAGGGCCTGTTCTACCTAAGGTTTTTTTTTTTTTTTTTTTGGCAGCAACCTGCGGCACACGGAACTTACCTGACCAGGGATTGAACCCACATCCCTTGCAGTGGAAGGCAGAGTCTTAACCACCGGACCGCCAAGGAAGACCCTACTTAACAGGTTTTGCTTCCTTTAATAACCTGGGTCTAACAACTACCCTCAACAGAGTTGACAAGGGATGCTTTGCACTTTCATTTGGGATATATTCTGTGTGCCCCTATGTTTAGACACATGTATTATTACTGAAGTAAGATAATCCCATTATTGCTCTATTAGAGAACTGTTAGAGTTAACTGTTCACAAATCTGAATCCCTCACTTGCTGTAAGATCACTATTTCCTTCAAGGTCCTTAACACATAGAAATGAAATACATAGAAATTATATAGCAGTAAAATTAAATAGTCTTGGGAGAGAAAGACAGTACTGGATATAGCTTTGTAGAAGATGAAGGGGGTTGATTCATCTTAAAGACAGATTTCCACAGGTCAACCCTTAAATTCATAAGCATTTTCGTCTAGGAAAGGAATAATTTTTCTAGTGGAAGAGATTCAGTCTCTGGTAGAATTCGGGATACCTAAGACCTGGATTGCCTCCTCTCACCTACAGAGGAAGCCAAAGAAGGAGTACAGGTACTCCTTAAAGTCAGCCAAGTTAAGGCCAGCTCCCAGAAGTCTTTGCTTTCATATTCACTTTGGATAAATTATTACAGTAGTAAATTAGGCAAATTTTAGGAGCACAGGAGGGCCACTTAGCATGATCTGCTTATAGAGGGATTTTTTTTCTAGACTCCTCAAGACCAGTTTTCAGCTCATAAGAAAGCCACTGCTTTCTTGTGTGCCCACTCTTAGCCAGTCTGTATACAACCCTGAGCAGTACAGGAAGGAGGAAGGAATCTCACCCAGACATCTTCTAGTCGAAAGAGCGTAAGCCTGGTTGTGAGTAGGTGAGAGCTGCATGCACTACATTTCTTAACTTTTCCTCCTATCTGCTGTGGTAGACTTTCCAGAGTTAGCCACAACAATAACGGCTCCCATCCCACATGCCCTTATGCAGTGTGTCTTTGCCACTCTTCCCGATAAGAGGTAAAGCTTGTTTCCCCTCCTCTTGAATCTGAACTGGTCTTCTGACTAGCTTTGGCCAAGAGAAAGTGGCAGAAGTGATATTCTCTGAGTTTCAGAGTCTAGGCCTTAAGAGGCCTTGAAGCTTCTGCTTTTGTCGTCTTGGAGGCCCAGGCCTTCATGGAATTCCAGTTATCCTAATAGCTAGACCATTTGAAGAGAGAGTGAGAGGGAAAGGGAGAAGGAGAGGGAGAAAAAAAGAGTGAGAAAGAGACAGAGAGAGAGAAATCCTAGAGATTGAAAGATGTCAAAAAGAGTTCCTGGAGAATGAAAAACTCTAAGGAAAGAGACTGCAGCATTCCAGCCATTCAACTGAGGGGCCAGAGGTGAGTGAGGCCCTCTTGGATCCTCCAGCCCAAACTGAAGCTGCTGAGTGAGCTCAGCCCTCACCACATGGAACATAGACAAGTCATCCTAGCTGAGGCCTGTTGGGACAACCCATGGACTCACAAGCAAATACATAATTATTGTTTAAGACACTACGTTTTGGATGGTTTGTTACACAGCAGTGGGTTACTGAAACATCCACAGTATTGACCAAATGCTGCACTTCGTAACTGGTTCTTTGGTCAAAAATTTTTTTTCTTCACTTTTGTCCTTGCTCATTTTTTTAAAATTATATGATCAAAAGCAAAGTGTCCAATGGGATTAGTAAATCTGTTGTTAAATTAAACATTAGAAAAGACAAGGAAATGTAAAGGGAAGTCAAAGTTGGGTCTAATGGAGAAACACTCATGTGAGTTAAGTTTGTTTTGGGGATCAGGAGACGGACGTTCCTTGATTTACTGAGAAGTCCCAGGGACGGTATCCAGAGTCCCAGGAGCAGAAATTTGTGAGAGATGAAAATGTGCCAATAGAATTGAAACCTTTTTTGGGGGTGACACAGGTTGAAATCTAGGAGAAGCAGATGCTGAGAGAGTCAGGAGTCCAAAAGTTTTATTGGGAAGTAACACCTGTAAAAAGAAAAAGGGAAGAAAATGGGATTGGGCAGGGAGAGCTGTCCAAAGCTGTCAGTGATGCAGACATGACAGCCTCTGCCAGACCACTGGAGTTCCATACCAAGAATCGTTCATGAGTCCCATGTTCCCTGGGAATGGCTAAGCCCTGTACCACCCACCACCTTGCTTAGCCTTTGGCCAGGGGTTTGGAGAACAGTAGGACAGCTGGAGGCTGTCAGCTAACCAGGTTTCTTGCAGCTAGGTAGCCAGTTCTTTCTTAAAGGGACATCTCTGAAGTAGCACACCTCTGTATCTGCCAAAGGGGACTTGACGTACCTTATGTAGGTTTTTATATGGTAACTGCGTTGGTCCTTAGGTTGTCATACGGATTCAGTTAATATATTTCAGCATGGTTATTATGAAAACTGAATGTAAGAGAACTGTACGTCCCCGCCCCCTTCTCTTTCTTCGTAACATGAGTCAGTTATTTCCCTTTCTGGAATCCCACAGGCCACTGTGTCTATCACAGTATTTACTACCATGATATAAAAATGTTTTCATTTTTCTTCTTCCTTGACTGAGCCCCCTTAGGGGCAGAAGTTTGTTTACCTTTGTATCTACCCAACACTTGGTCTCTGAAACAAAATAAATCTTCAAAAATTAACTGAACGAATGAGTGAGGAAGCTGTCTCTTGCTTCATAATACTAGTGATCTTTTTATCCATCTAGTTTGAACTGAATCCACTATGTATATTTCAGGTAAAGCATTTCGCAAGCTGCATTTCTTGACATATTCATTTCAGCAGGTTAGAGTTAATTCACCTTCCAAAAGGATGATCAAATGAGAAGTGCTTGAGAGTAAGAAATGGTGGGGTTGAGGGTGGGGATTGGAGGGGACTGCAAGAAGGAAGAAACTGAAGGCTCTAAGAGAGGAATAAACTAAAGGTGAAGAGAGAAAAGTAAAAGTTGTAGGTCAATGAAAGAATAAAAAGCAGGAGAGGAAAAAGAAGAATGAAAAGGAGACAGAAGGGAAAATAAAGTAGAGCTATGGAGTGGGGTGGGGAGTCCAGCTCAGTGCTGACCTGCCCAAGGAAGCATCCATTAGTAGAAGCCTCACTGACAGCTGTTACCATAATGGGAACTGGCATCTAAAGAGAGGGCAAGTCTAGTTTAATTAGTTAAATGGCATTATCTATGTCCAATGGGGGTAGGGGAGGTAAAGGGAATAGGATTGGTGACCTACCTCCTTCCATAGGCTGAAAAGAAAAACAGATTTATAAAGCTTTGGTAAGGAATTAAAGAGACAGGAGCTGTTTCTTCTCCAGCCGACTTCACAAGATTGCCATGTCCTATTCACTAGCACCTTTAAAGTGGGACGGGTTTAAAGTTGCCTCCAGGAGGCAACTAGAATCAAACCTCTGTTCTTTACCTTGAATCGAGCCAGTAGGTTTACTCACCTTTCCCTTCAGTCTTCCAGCCAGCCTCACCACTTCAGGAGTCTTTAGTATGTAACGGGAAGCAAGCACCATTCCTGACCACTGGTGGTTAGCACTGAGACTGGGATTCTGCCGACCTGGGTTCTTAATGCAGTCCTGCCACTGATTGGCTGAATGTCTTTAGGCAAATCATTTTACCAGTCCCATCCCTTTAGCATGTGGTTTCAGTGATATAATCTTACAAAAGAAAAAAAAAAAATTCCGGAGAATGTTCTCTTTAGGAAAGCAAGGTCTTAAGAGTCAAATCTGAACCTTACCATGTTGTGGAGAGACAAAACAAAACAAAAAATATATATATATATGCTTCATTTCATTCTCCCACCCCCAATGTACTTCCTCTGCTAAGAATACTCCTTTATATTATCTTGTTGGTAGAAATTACTAGGGTTGAATTTTTTTTTTCTGTTTATAACATCAGACCTCAAGTATCATAAAGATGAATTCATCTTGGTTCTGCAGATTAACTGATGTCAGCTAGGCTGGCCTACAAGTCAGGATAGATAGATAATGAAACAGCTTTCAACCTCCAAACAAAACAAAACAAAAAAGGTAAAATAAAATACAAAAGCCTGGTGGTGGAAGGCTCTAGGCAAAGAGAAAACCTGGACAATGGCTATAAACAATGAGCAAATCCCCTACCTTTTGAGAACACAAACACCATTTCTACAAGGAAATTACATTCACTGGAGGTTATTTTAGGAGAAGGCTGAGCAAATTAAATATTTCAATACCATATGTTCAGCTTTGGCGGGAGATGTAGGTGGGAAGGGAATCTCAATGTTAGGGAATGCTCATATCACACCCCAGCTGGCTGTTTAGTCATGAAATAAGGAGAAACACACAAATATTTGGTTAAAACACCTTTAATGAAAAGGGAAAGACACTAACATCTCCGTTGTCTGCTCTTCACATTTTTACTATGTTAGGAAACTGGAGCCTACACCTTTGGAGGAGGAGCCATCACTCAAGTCAGTCAATAGCAGAACCCTCACTCCCTCCTCCTCAGAACTCTGGTTCCAAATGATCCTATGTTAAAAGTAAATACTACATCTCATTACAAAACGGAGAGGCAGGGAGGACAGCACCTAGGGCTCATCTCCCAAAGTCTGGGACTCTAAGAACCAGACAGCGGCAAAGACATAAGCCCCGGTCCGTGGACAAGCAAAATGGGAAGGAAGTGGACCTTGAAAGAGGAAGATGAGGAAAATACAAGGGGCCAGGGAATAGCGGCGGGGGTTATCTAAAACTAGAAGCACACTTGTGCTAGGAAATCCCCCATGATCCATGGTGCATTGCTGCACACTAAAGTCACCATTAGTTCAAAAGAACATTCATGAGACCCGTCGACCCATCCAATTAAGAGTTTGAGGTCCCCTCCCTTATACCACACCCCTTTCTTAATCACATAGGGTCTCAGCAAGCCCTATGCTTTAGCAACACTCCTAAACTCTCCATTATTCCTTCAGCTAACCCTCATCAACAATGCTTGTTAAAGATATGAACTTCACCTTTCCTTCCCCAAAATATCCATCCCATGGGAGACCTCTCAGCAAGAAATCCACTTGTTTCCTAACTCAGAGGCAAGGATGAAAGATATGAGAAGCTCAAAATATCTTGGCATATTAACCAGCCAACACCTTTGCCTTAACGTGACGAAGGCACATTAGTGCCTTACTACTGGTAAGAGTGTCCTATGCCCTTCGTTTCTCCCTACACCCTGGGGCTGAGCCACCAGATACTGATATTGTTGCATCTTCATTGTCGGCACCTGCTGGAGCAGGGGGAAGGAGAAGAAATGTACAGTTTGCTACTTCTCTTCTATGATGGGCTTTCTCAGGCACTGTCTTGGATGCCAGAGGCCAAAAGAAAAGGAGGGGGGAATCTCTTCTTGGCTTCTCTGGATCCCATTGCTGGAGGCAACTTCTCGGCCACAGTTCCTGGGCCAAACAGCACTGGTGGTGTGGGGCCTGAAGGGGTAGTGGAGATGGAGATGGAGCTGGAACCCTGGGGCTTGGTGGGCAGGTCACTTGACAGTAAAGCCGTGTCCTGGTTTCAGCAAGACCCTGGGCACCCACCCTCACCAGCTGGGCAGGAATGGCCTGGGACAAGAAGT
>NW_006774793.1:463751-486590 GCF_000442215.2 Lipotes vexillifer
GGCACCCACCCTCACCAGCTGGGGAGGAATGCCCTGGGACAAGAAGTCCTGCAGGTTGACCTGGTCACCAGAGAGGAGTGGCCCTAGGCCCTCCAGGGACAGCTGCTGGCCCCTCGGGCTGGGCTATAATTCCAAATGTGGGTGCTCAGATGCACCTGCCAAAGGGAAGGGAGAGGAGAGGGTAGAAGGGTCATTCCCAGGGAAGGTGGAGAGGGTTCTTCTTGGGAATGTGAAAGCTGTAGAGAATCTATTTTCCTCAGGTACAATGAATGAAGAGGAAAGAAGAGTTTCTCAGGGGGCCACCCCCCTGTAAGCACAAGGATTTCAAAGCTCAGGGATTAGAGAAAAGCCACTAGGGACACATCATGTAAGAACTCAGAGAAATAGACAAATAAGGGCTCATAGATCTTGGAGGTCCTTCTACAGAGCTCTCGGTTTCTGGCCCCGGGGTCAAGGGGCAGCAGGTTCAGAAAAACAGGCTCATGGGATCGTGGGGTCATCTTTTCGGGGAAAGGGGGACAGCCCTGGGGAAGTGATGGAGGATGAGCAGCCAGGGACCAAGGAAAGAGCAGCAATATTCTGAGGGCCGTGGGGGGCAAAGGGCTGTACCTGGTGGTGAGCCAGCAGCATATGCTTCTTGAGGGTAGCCCGTTCGAGAAAGCCCTGCCTGCAGAAAACACAAGTAAAGAGCGGCCCCTCTTTGGGGTGGGTCTTCTGATGCTCCTCCAGAGCTGCCTGGGTGGGAAAGGTCTGGCCACACACCTCACAGGCCTTTCTGCTACTGCTCTCTCCGGGCTCCTTTCTCATCGCTTCCTGCAGGCTCAGCTCCTCCACCAAGGTGGGGCTGCTGCCTTCCCCTTCTAGAGCCAACGCTGACACTGGGCTGGCGCTCCTCTCAGGTTTGCCCCCCTCTTCTGTGCCTCCTGCAACATCACTGCCGCCCTGCTCCACTGGCTGCGTTCGATCCAGGCTGTCAGGCGGCGGCGGCGGTGGCAGAGAAGGCTGTTGAATCGTTTTCTCATTACTGTCCATCTCCTTCCCAGCTGTGGCCGCGGCCACCACGGTTCCCACTTCCTCCTCTGCCCCGGAGGCCTCTTCTGAATCACCACGCACTGATATCGCCTTCTCACCTCCACTCTCGGAGCCTCTCCCTGCCAGGGAATCTTCATCAGTCACGTCTTCCTCTTCTTCTTCGTCCTCTTCTTCCTCTTCTGACAACTCCTCTTCTGGGGATGGCTGCTGGGATGGCTGCTGGGGGAAGCTCCCCGCCCCAGAGACTGCAGACTGCTCAGGGCCGTTCTCCTGGGCAGTTCCCCCACCTTCAGGGAGCGTGGTACCACCGTTGGGGATCTGGCCCCCCAGGTGCATCCGAACATGCTGCTGCAGAGTAACAGCATTGGTGAACTTCTTCTGGCAAATGGGGCAGGAGTTCTGGGCCCGGGCAGCTGGACTAGCCTTGTGGCCCACGAAATGTGCGCGCAGATTGCCCCGGGTAGAGAAAGCTCTGCCACACACTTTGCATTTAAAGGGCCGCTCACCTCCATGTTGGCCGTAATGCAGGCGCAGTGCTCGAGGACAGCTCAGCACCCGAAGACAAATGACACACTGGTTAGGTCCCGATGAGGCTGAGGATGAAGTTGCAGGGGCAGAGGTTGTGGAGGCTCCCGAAGCAGTAGAGGCCACTGCCACGGCTCCTTGACGGTCAATCTTCTCTACCAGTTGCTGCAGCTTGGAGGTCTCAGAGGGTGAAGCCCCCAAGGGCTCTAGCACATAAGGAAAGGGGAAGCTACCAGTGGACTTAAAGTGGTTGGTAAGCAGGGCCCAGCTGGGTAGCGAAGTCACCAGCTTACTTAGCTGCATGCGGGTTGCTGTGCCACTTTCTGCCACCCCGGCGATGGCTGAGCCCTCGCTCCCGGGTGGGGTGTTTTCATCAGCTTTACTCTTTGGCTCTACCGCTTTCATGAGCACGAACTTATTGAAAGCAGGGAGCGTAGGAGCCGTGGCTGTGCCTGCCCCGGTGGAGAGCAGTGTCAGGCTCTCTGTGGCACTGAGTGCCGTGGTGGAGGCCACCAGAGGCTTGCGTTCCACACCGCCACCTGGCATGGCTGCCTCCTCCTCGGCCTTCTCTGGTGGCACGGACATACCATAGGGCAGGCCGCTGCTGGTGATGACGTAGTCCAGATGCTCTGGTACCGGGTGAGGGTTCATCTGCACGTGCGGGTACTTCTCCCGATGCCGGTGGAAATGCACTTTGAGGTTGCCACGCGTGGTAAAGCGGTTGCCACAGACGTTACACTTATAGGGCCTCTCACCTGTGTGGGAACGCAGGTGGATCTGCAGGGCACTGTCACTGCCAAATACTTTGGCACAAAAGCGGCATTTGTGCCGTCCACCAGGCTTCTCCAAGGGACCCATCAATTCCCCATAGCCCAGCTCACCACCTCCATTCTTTGGCTTCAGGAGCCCTGGGGAGGCAGTAGGCTCGAGGCCCCGGGCTGCCCCAAGACACTGTGCTGCCAGTAGTCCCGTGGTGCCTGGGAATGCCAGATGAGGCGAGGCAATCAGCTGATCTGTGCTGCCTGACAGGGCCGGGGAGGGGGCAGGGGTGGGTTTGTGGCTTCGCCCGACCCCTCCGGCAGCAAAAGGGTGCTGTGACCCCAGTGGATGATAAAGGTGGAAGAAAGCCTGCTTGGGTGTTTCCGCCCCTGAGGAAGAGGAGGTGGAGGAAGGCGCCAGTGTCTTGCCAGTTTGGACAGGCTTGATGGGGCTGAAGAGGGGGAGCAAGGGCTTGGTGGAGGAGACGGCGGCTGTCCCAGGTAACTCGGAGGGGCTGGAAGGGGTGCCCACTGTCTGGCCTAAGGAGCCAAGCAGCAGCACCTGCCGGCAGATTTGCTCAGTCATCTGCATCTGATGGATCTGCCGCTGCTGCAGTACCCGGAGCTCTTCCAAGATCAGAGGGATGTTCAAGTGGCCGCTGCCTACACCTGGGGGCGGAGGAGGAGGTGGAGGGGGTGGTGGTGCAGGAGTGGATTCTGGAGGTAATGGAGTTGCTCCTAGCTTAGGGCTGGCCAAGATCAGGCCCCCACCTCCCCCAGCTGCTGTACCTGTGGCAGCTACGAGAAAGTGCCCCGAAGACTCCTCTGCCCTCCGCTCTGGGCCCCAGGTAGGATCTGTGGGTACAGAGGACCCAGAATCCGAGGGGTTGCTCGGCTCGGCCTCCATGACCTGGGGACTGCTGTGGCCCTCAGGCCGGGGTTCAGAAGAGGTCGAAGAGTTGTTGGGGTTCTCCTGGCCCCCAATTATCACCATTACAGGGGGGTCAGGAGAACATGCATTCTGGTGGGCGAGGAATTCAGCTGGGTCAGTGAATTGTGCGCAGCACTTGGCACAGACTTGGGGGTGGTCCTCCTCGCTAGCATCACCTGGGGAGAAGACAAGGAAAGAGCGTGGGTGGTGCGGTTCGGATGGGTGTGCAGAGGCTGTAATTAACAACGAGCCCAGTAACCGCTAGTGGGGGGTGGGGAGATGAGCTCACCATCCGGCTGGCCGTGCAGGAGGCTAGAGCTCAGTGCTGTCCCGCCTGGACAGGAGACTCGCCAGCACTGGGGGCCAGGAGGGAGGAGGAGCGGGCATGCACAAGCTACTCCCCCCCTCCACCACCATCCCCCCGGGCCACTGGCGGGCGCAAGGACTGGGTGTGAGGACCGGGTCCTGTGCGGAGAATCGTGCCTTCTATCTCGTCCACCGAAAGCCCTCTCCCCGCCCCCCGCGTCCCCTCCACCCCCACCCCTGCCCGGGCCGGGCCCTACCGCACCTCCAAGCTCCGCCGGCTCCCCGCAGGGCCCCCCGAGACGAGAGCTCCTCCCGGCTTCGTGCGCCATGGTTGTGTGGGAGGTGGAGGGCCAGGTGGAGTGGGAGACAATGGGTATCCGGATTGGGGGAGGCGGCAGTGGCCGCCGGGGCTGCGGCAGCTTCTGCACCCAGCGGCCCAGACTGCGGAGATGGAGATCGGCGGCGGGGGCAGGGAGCGGCGGAGGAGGGGGAGGGGAGCGAGGAGTCGCGGAGGAGGGGAGGAGCTGGAACGAGAAAGCTGGGAGAGGGGCGATGGGGGAGGAGCTGCTGGGGAGGGAGGGGAGCGAGCCCAGAGCCCAGAGCCCGGGAGGGTTTCCGGAGGCTCAGTGACAGGTGCTGTGGGGCATGGCGGGGGTCCACCTTTCCTTACCCTCTGCCAGCTCCCCCCATCTCCGGATGTCCTTGCCCAGACCTGCCCCCCTCTCCCTCCCAACCCCCCAGCAAGCTCAAGGGGGCACAGTAGGAAACACAGCCTTGCTCAATAGAGCAAAGCGACAGGCTTCTCTTATTTTCCTTTGGATAAAGGATCCGCTGAGCCTGGAAAACGTGGGCTCCAGAGAGGGTGGTCTGAGGGCCAGAGCGGGAGGGGGATCCCAGCACACCTACCCCTTACCTACACACACATATCTGGTACCCCCAGGATACCCCAAGTTTTGTCCTGTTTTCCTGACCTCCATTCCCACCCTACCCCCAGCCATCCACAAAAGAAGTTTCTCAGGGTGGGAGGCCGCGAGGTAGAATTTCCAAGGAAGTCGTTTCAGGACTCCTCTCTGCGTAACACTAAGCCCCTTTACTCCCCGCCCCTCCTCCCCCAGAATAATAGCTGAATGCGAGTTACTCCACAGATCACCAAGCCCACACCGAATTGATAGAGTTCATGCTTATTTAAGGGGCCATCTCCTATTTAGTACCCTCTTGTCTACCCTTCTTCTTCCGTTGTCTCTCTGGCAACACAGCCACTACTGAGGACAGTTGGGTTTGGGGAGATGCTAGCCTGCAGAGGCCTACCTAGCTCTAACCTGGGGGGAGGGGAGCTTCTCCTGAAACAATGGGGAAAATGCAGTAGGAGGAAGTTACCAAGCAGCCGCTCAGTGCCTAAAGCCCCTTTTAGCCCCAACCTGGCTTGAATGCCTAGGAAAGACTTAACACCTGCTCACCAGCACAGAGGTGGCCTCCTATTCAGGGAGGGGATAAGTAGGGATAAGATGCCTCCTGGACCAGGTACTCTGCATTCCCTTTCTACCTTGAAATGAGTCTTAATGGGTTTCCCACTTCCTTAAAAGAGCTTATCTTACTTACAGGAAATGACCACAAGTCCTTAGTTTTGTGGTTTGCCAAGGCATCAGTAAATCCACATTGTTCTAATCCCAGTTCCAATCTTGTCTGGCTGATAAATTGAGGCGTGGTGGTCAGTCACACCATGCTATGCCCCCATTTCCTTTTTTGTAAAGTGGTAATGTTGTAGCTGTGCTATCTTCATCAGACAAATATTGTGGGGATAAAATAATATGTATAAAATAATAATAATATGTATATATGGGACTTTAAATTTTGGGAGGAGTCCCAAATATTATGAATTAGAGAATTTATATTGTCAGTGGCAAAACAATCAAAATAAAACACATATATATTAAAATTAGATGTTTTCATGTTGCCTATTAATTTCTTATTTATTTATTTATTTATTTATTTATGGCCAAGCCGTACAGCTTGCACAGGACCTTAGTTCCCCGAACCCAGGCCCTCAGCAGTGTAAGCCTGGAGTCCTAACCACTGGACCGCCAGGGAATTAGCAATCTTATTAATTTCTGAGGCTGATATCATTGGCATATATCAAGGGTAGGAAGTCTTTTGGGGGGGGAGCTGAAACAATGTAACATTAGTAACGTCCACTTTCATTGAAAACATTGTACTGAATTATGTTTTGAAACTTCCGATAATCACAAGGGTTTTAACACTGTGGACAATGGCTCTGAAACAGATGAGCTACATGCTTCCAGGCCTGACCCTGACAATGAGGGAGAGGGGGTTCTATTTCAATATGGCAAGTCACAGGTTAATGCAATGTTGTTTATTTTTACAGATAAGAAAATGGAAGCTTGGAGAGGTTAAGTGACTCTTCCAAGTTCACACAGTAATTCAGTGAAGCAAGCATTCAGAATTTTGACTCCTGTCCAGTGCTTTCCCAAGCACATCAACATTGTGTGGCTTCCCTAAGCTAGAGAAAGGGCCCTGTGTAGCTCCTACCTGCCATTTGCTCTCTGGCCTCAGTAACAGAGAGGGAATCAGATGGAAGCTTTCTACTGAGCATTTGTTAATTAGCATTGAACATTTGATATCAAGTTGCTGTTTTGTCAAGTCTTCCGACAAGAAAAGAAATCCTTTTCTTTTCATCTTCTCCTGGGAAACACTGTCCCCTTTCTTGCTCTTTAATGAAACTTGCTTTCTGATGCGTAATTTGATCTGGGCTCTTCTTTAAGGTAAATTCAGTCCCTGGTGAAAGGTGACGGATCAGCAGCCACCTGTAAGAGGAAGCCTCTATTTCTCAGCACTTTGCACTCACTGCCTATCCTGAAAAGGGGGGCAGGATTCTTAGGCAGACACGAATGAAGTCATAAACACAGGAATAAACTAAGCTGGTAATGGTGTCCCTAGATAGCAGATAAGGTGAAGTAAGCTATCCTGGGTCACATGCAAAGTCTGGGGTGGACATAGAACTGAGACAGGGACATGCTTGTTGAAATTTATGAAGAGCTGAAACGACAAGGAAAAAGGAAACTCAGTGACTCTCTAAACCTGGTAACTCATTAAACTTGAGAGAGGATGGCTGGGAGAACAGAAAAATTGGTGGGTAGCAGGGTGGTAGAGCTGAACACAGGTTCTCAAACTTTGCTGCCCATGAGAATTACTGGGAGAGCTTTTAAAAATCCCAGTGGCCAGGCCATACCCTAGACCAATTAATTCAGATTCCCTGAGGGTGGGATCTAGGCATCAGTGTTTGTAAAGCTCCTCAAGTGATTCTGATGTACAACAAAGGATGAGACCCACAGTACACATCAGAGGAGTGCCCTCCCCATCAAACCTTCCACCCTGCTCCTCACAAATCTTACTTGTGCTCAACCTGGCCAAAATTAGGATGTAGGCAAAATGAGTTGCTCCATGCAAAATCTTCCCGTGGGGTTGCCTCTCTACTCTGACCACAGCCACACTTTGCCTCTCTTGTATCCTCCTTCCAGGAACAGAATTTGGCATGATATACACCTGTCTATGAATTTAAGTGACTGTATTGCCCTTCCCAGGGTATGTGCATCTTGAGCCATACTTCCAATTGTAAAATGAAAGGCTTTGTTCTACTCAGAGTTCAAGCATCATCCAGCCATTAAAGAAACAAGCACACTATGTAAGCCCCTGCCTAAACTTAATGTTGGACCAACACAGATTGGTAGTGTCCACAATTATGAGTTGATTCTGTAACTGCTGCTATAGATAACTTCTAAAGGAGAATGTCTCATCTTCTCTCCTCTCTCCTAAATACATACACATACTCCTTTGCTACCCATATCTAGTAAATGCACCCTTGGCCTGTGCAACACAGTGGACAAACAGGCACAAAGATTTATACATCTGGTGCTAAGTGAGAAAAATATATTTGTTTCCAGAATAGGAATATCTTATATCAAACACAAAAAAGTGTGTTTTTTTTTAAGGACGTTTTTCTGATATCAAAGGACTCGGCACTTGGTATGAATGGCACTTGGAATTCATACCATTTTGGAGCTGGAAGGGACTTTAGAGATATGACCTCTCATTAGGCACAGTGATTGAGAGTGCCAGCTCTGAATCAGACTTCAGTTAACATCCCAGCACTTTCTAATCTTTGTGACCTTGGGAAAGTTTCTTAATTTCTCTAAGGCTTGCATTTCTTTTAAAAATGTGGGTATAGGGCTTCCCTGGTGGCGCAGTGGTTGAGAGTCCGCCTGCTGATGCAGGGGACACGGGTTCGTGCCCCGGTCCGGGAAGATCCCACATGCCGCGGAGCGGCTAGGCCCATGAGCCATGGCCACTGAGCCTGTGCTCCGCAACGGGAGAGGCCACAACAGTGAGAGGCCCATGTAACGCAAAAAAAAAAAAAAAAAAAAAAAAAAAATGGGGGTATAGCCACAAAAAGGAATGAAATTCTTATACATGCTACAACATGGGTGAGCCTTGAAAACATTATGCTAAGTGAAATAAGCCAGACGCAAAAGGACAAATATTGTATGAGTCCATTATATGAGGTCCCTAGAATTGGTAAATTCACAGAGACAGAAAGTAGAATGGTGATTTCCAGGGGCTGGGAGTGTTGGGTGAAGGGAATGGGGAGTTATTGTTTAATGGGTATAGAGTTTCAGTTTTGCAAGATGAAAGAGTTCTGGAGATGGATGGTGGCGATGGCTGCACAACATTGTGAATATACTTAATGCCACTGAATTGTATGCTTAAAAATGATAAATTCTATTATGTATATTTTACCGTAAATTTTAAAAAATTTAATGGAGGTAATAATAGCAGAGTTGGGAGGAATAAACAAGAGGAAATATATAAAGGGCCTAGCATAGTACCTGACAAATAGTAAATGCTCTGCAAATATTAGCAATGAGTATTATTATTTAGAGTCTAAAAGCTGAAGCCCTGGCAGAAGAATGGACCTGCCCAAGGTCACAAAGCTTCAAGGTACAAGCTGGATTGAAAACCAGGTTTTCTGTTTCCTTATCCAGTGCTCTGTTGCACCCTCCTTGAGTTACTTTCTATCTACTCAGAAATGTTTTCTTTTTCACCCAGGAGTCCCTAGGGCTGAAAGGCTCAGGGATAAATACCCTGAGAGGCGATGCTCTCTACCTCCAGTTTTAAAGAGAACAGAACCCTCAAAACTCTATTTTTGCCTTCTTTCTCCTTTTGCTGCTCTTGTTGTCTGCCAACTGCCATTTCTCCCCCTAGGTCTGTTTGGCTGTTGTCCTGGTTTCTCCTTCTCACTAAATATCTGGGTTTCTGATCGTTTCCTTTATTTCCCAGATGTACTAGTTTACATTTTCCCAATTCACATCCCTTATGTTCTCTAATCCAGATTTCTAGACTCTGTAGGGGAGACAGAAATTTTTTTTCTCTCCAGAGTTTTTAAGTAAATAGACTATTTCCCTCTCATCACTTATGTGCAATAACTATTCTGGTAGGTTTTGGTGTTCTGGTCAGGGAAGCTGAGCAGAAACAGGGTGGGAAAACAGGTTTTTCGGACTGTGCCTTGGTGATATCTTAGGTCACTGCAGAGATGAGGCTTTTAAAATGTGCAACAAAGGCTCAGCATTTGCTTGTCACATATGGTAAACATTGCTTAAAAGAAGACAAAGACTCTTGAAAACCTTAGTGGCACCCTAGCTTACTAAATAAATGTCTGCTGATGGTCATGATGATGCCCATAGTTCCACAGGTATGCCTGTAAAAGGACATGTGTAAGAGCCCCCGAACAAGAGCCCTCCCTACCTAATTTTGGAGCATGCAGAACAAGAAACAGTCCCTGGGGCGGAAGGAAAACTCAGGAGCCTGAAGATCACATAAATGAATAGAAACTCTATCTATATATCTTACAAAAGCAGGAAGGAATTTAGATTTTCAGATATTAGCCACCTCATCTTACAAATGAGACCCAGTGACACTCCAAGTCATACAAGTAGCCCAAGGATCTTTCAGTCTCTCAGGAGAATTCTGAAGGCAGATCTTTCTTAGGGTTACTACTGCTTCCTTTCTCCTTAACATTTATGTTTTCAACTTTTATAGCTCAAAGGCAAAATTTCAACTGAAACTTGTTGCTGCCAGTGAGTTCAAGCCTGCATTGTTTCTATGGGGACGGCTTTGCAGCAGCATCCCCATGGCCCCAAGTGTTCACAGCCACAAGTGGGAGCTATAGTTCAAGGGGCTGGAGAATCCCCTCAGCGCAGTTGTGAAAGATTTCTTGTGACTCCCTCCCAGATTCTTCCTCAGCAGCGGTTTGGGAATGGGTGAACTGAGGATGTGGGAAGAAGAGACGAGAGCGGGGGAGAGGAGAGGATGCCTCTGGGTTGGAGGGGATTCAGCATTGTTCCACAATCTAACCAGCAGGGGAGCAGGACTGTAAGGCAACTCTGAGGCTCTGGGGGAAGAGTCTCCTGTAGAGCAGGAGGAGGAAACATCCGGCCTGCAGCAACATTAAGGGGGGGGGGGGGCTAACGGGTGTAAGGCAACTCTGAGGCTCTGGGGGAAGAGTCTCCTGTAGAGCAGGAGGAGGAAACATCCGGCCTGCAGCAACATTAAGGGGGGGGGGGCGCTAACGTGTCCCAGGAGGGAAGGATGCCACCAGCATGCCACCTCTTAATATTGGCACAGTGGGATCCCAGTAAAGCACTGACTTGAGGGGTATGTGTTCTACCCAAAACAATATGTCTGTGAAGGTTGTTCCGTAGCATGTTGTGAACTGATTTGATCTCAAGTCCTTTTTTACAACAGGTGGAAAGGTAAATTTAATCCATGTTTTAGTTTTAGCTACTACAAATACATTATCCTAGAGCTTTTCATGGCACATATCTCACAAAGAAATGCTGAAGTTCGCCAAGAGGCTCCCGAGCTTTGGTCATATTTCAGCACTTACAGGAAGTGCACTGTACTCACATATAATAATAATAATAATAATAATAGACTTCCCTGGCAGTCCAGTGGTTAAGACTTTGCCTTCCAATGCAGGGGGCGAAGATTCGATCCCTAGTCGGGGAACTAAGGTCCCACATGCCTCATGGCCAAAAAACCAAAACATAGAACAGAAGCAGTATTGTAACAAATTCAATAAAGACTTTAAAAATGGTCCACATCAAAAAAGTCTTTAAAAAAAATAATACAAATTAAGTACTTATTTATGCTAGGGACTGTGCCACATGTATTAAGCACTTATTTATGCTAGTTATTTTTCCAAGTGTATTACCATGTATTAACTCAGTAACCTAATGAGGTAGCTAGTATATTCATCCCTATTTTACAGATGAGGAAACTGAGGCATAGAAAGGCAAAGTAAACCAACAAGGTTGCACAGCTAACCAAGTGGTAGAGCCAGGATTTGAATCCTGAAAGTCTGCCTTCAGAACACTTGTGTGCTTAATCCTACACTGCATTGTTGGGTGAATCAACTGTTTGCTAAATAAATAGTTTATCCCTGAGCCAGGACTTTCAGACTTTCACAGTGTGAACATATGTAGCCATACCAAATTGTCCCAAACTTGCTCGATCCTAAGAATTACCTGGACATTTGCAAAGATACAGATTCCCAGACTCTAGCTCAGATCTACCCACAATCAAGCAACCTTGGAAAACCCTAGTTTAGGTGGAGTGCGCACCACTAGCCCTAAATGTCATGAAATTTAGGTTTCTGTCTTGACTGTACTCTGTTTCTGAGACTTTGGGCAATGTCACTTCTCAATACCTTACTTGCTCTGTTGGCTGCCTCTTACTTACTGGAATGTTATAAGAATACATGAAATTATCCCCCCTCATAAAGAAAATCTGTTAAACAAATGATCATATCCCCATAAAATGATATGCATGTATCAACAAGTATGTTAACTCATACACTTTTTTTAGCTTGGCTTTCCTTGAAACACAAACCTAAGCCCCTCATCCAGAACTTTCCTCTAGCCTCTCCTCCAGGTGACACAGATACACACCCCAAACCAGGCTGCATCTGACCGACATTAGCTCTCTCCCTCTGGGAGCTCCGATCTGTTCTCTGCTCAGCCCAACAATGAGAAACTTTTTTCTCTTCTCCCTCAGGGGACCCTTCACGTTTATCCAATTCATTCTCTTGCAACCCAACTCTCCAGAAAGAAAAGGGGGGAAAATCCCACCCCTAAGAGACGATCTTCAGGTCTGAGGAGGTTACTTAGCAACGGCACAAAGACCAGTGAGCAAAGGGGGGACCTGGGGAGAAAACTCTTGGGTGGGGAAACAGAGCCAGTTTGAAAACTCCATTTCATCCAGAGAAAAACAACACAGAAAACACAAACATAATCAACCCTGAGAAAAGCCAAGCGGGGCTTCTCCGCAGCACAGGTCATCTCCTTACACGCTGCATCTCAACTCTTTCAACCCCCCAGCGACCAAGTTCTCCCCCTGGTTTTGCCCATGGCCCGGGTGCCCTCCCCTTGCCCTGGCCTGACCCACACAGGCTTGGGCTCAAGGCCCCCCCAACCCCTCCCCGGCACCCACCGTTCTCAGACGCGCTGGGACCTTCGCAGTCCGAGATTAACTGTTGGGGTTTCCGCTGCTTTCGCCGAGACATTCCCGGGTGGAGAGAGGTGGGACGGGGAGGGGCAACTCTCACTTAGTCTTAACCGGGGTGACCTGGTCTGGTCTCCCCCTTGGGTCTGAAGCCAACTGATGCCTCTCCCCCAGTGCCAATCACTGTGAAGCAGAGATGTTCTCCCTTCCAAGGGACAGACAGACAGACAGACAGACGCGCGCGCTCTGATTCTCTGTCCCTGACTCTCTCTCTCTCTCTTCTCTCTCAATCTCTGCAAGTCTTTAAAGGGGAGACGCCCCCTTTTTTTTCTTCAGCTTCTTCCCTACGCTTCTGCAGCTCCCATTGTAAAAGCAAAAATCCTAATCTTTCCGCACACTCTTTTCTTTTGTACTGCAGAGGAAAGGATTTAACCCTCTCCTCCCTGCCCAGGCTCCCGGCCTCTCCCTGTGCTGTCTCTTCAGAAAATGTCCCTCGGTTGTTTTTTCTAACTCTTCTTCTAAGCTCTGCACAGTGCTTTTTGGTTATTTCATGACTCTATGCCACCTTGTTTGATGATGGGACTGCTTCTGAGGTATAAGCTGAAATGAGAACTTTCTGGTATATCCTGATTATAAGGCCAAGAAGTCAGCTACCTGCCAGTCAAAAATGAGGATGTGAAAGGCTGACAAAAAGACTGAGTAAAAAAGGTCATTATAATAATAACTTAATATATGTAGATCTCTTTATAATTTATAGGATATTTTCGTGTACAGGACATATTTTGAATATTACAACTTTGAGGTTAGCACAGCAGGTTTTACTACTCCTATTTATAGATGATCCTCTTTATAGATAAACCGAAAGCCTCAGTGAGGTTAAGTAACCTATCCAAGACTGCACAGCTATGATGCAACAGAGACAGGCCTGCAAGCCAGGTGTATCTGACAGTAGTCTAGCCTTTTTTCCCCTCTATATTGTTAAAGGTACAATATGCCACCAGATGCCTAGTGTGAAAAAAAAAAGTGATTGATCTTAAGGAATCTCATTTAAAATAGTGTCTCTTCTGTCTCTCCCACTCCTGTCCAGCTCCCAGGGTTGAGGGATGCCACCTTTGAGAAGACGATATAGATGAGTTCTCTGGTACTTCAGAGTAGAAGCTACAAGGAGGCACTTTCAGCTCAATATAAAGGAACTTTCTAAAGTGTAATAGACTCTCCAGTAAATGTGTGAAGTCTCTGTAATATGTTCTCACAGAGGCTGAAAACAGTTGTCAAGGATTCTGTGGAAAGAATTTCTTTGTGGATGTGAAGTTTGACCTTCAAGAATACATCATTTGGCAACCAACCAACTGGATCTCTCCTGTTCAGCTTGCACACTTAAGGGTGATTGGTTTATTGTTCTTTAACTTCTGACCTTGCTGTTCCTCCCTGAATTTAAGGTACTACTGTTACCCCTGGGCATAGAATATCCAGATATGCCCTATCTTCTAGCTTTATGCCTAGGTCCTCTCTTTTAACCTTATTTATCTTTTACTCTTCTGGCTAAGAGAGCATCTGAAACACCATCTGTTAGGAAAGTGGGAGTGATTTTCCCCTTTGGAGTTGAGTGATGCAAATCTCTGATGGCTGTGACTTCACAGAATAGCAAAGCAAAGCTCACTCAGTGTTGGGTGCAAACTTGAAGTTTCCGTCATTCCTTCCCTTACGCAAGTCCAGGCTATTTTGGCAACAATACTAAGAAAGGGAGAGAGAGACAGATGGTAGGAGGGTTGCTGGGATAAATGAAGCAGGTACCACCATCTGAAGAGATTTGGAAAGCACTCTGATCTTTGCTTTGGAGTTCACTGAATCTCCATTATTTTCCCAGTCCTTTAGGGTCAGGACCTTGAGTGGCTCCCTCACGGTCAACCCTTGGAACTCTTGCTGACATTGTCTCATTCATCCTGTTAACCTCCCTGTGGTAGACAGGTGCAGCTATCACTAGGCTATTGTAGGGGAAATGGGAACACTGGGGCCAGGAAAGCTTCTAATTTCTCAGTGGAATAGACTGGGTTTTGTCACTCTTTCATTCCACTGTTTCCATCTGTACTTCCTCTTTGAGGAAAAGAAATGAGAGAAGGAACATAGCTTTCTGCTTTTCTCAGGAATCTGGAGATCTCCAAGGGCAGATCTGGGGGCCCAATATTCATCTCTTTACTGAGTCTTGTCTGTCTGGTCTTTTCCTACTTTGGTCCACCCTCCTTCTTGCTGGCCTTATTGTGAAAGGAAGGGCTCTTTCCCCTCCTCTCCTTTCTTCCGCCCTCCCCCATTTACCATTTTTTCCTTTTACCTCTCCACTGTGGCCTCTTGACCTCCCCACAGAGTTACAAAAGTAAAATCCTTGAAGAGATGCTGCTGTGGGAATGTTAATGAGCCTTCCCCACAAAGGGGCAAAGACTTTACTTCACTGAGTTGGAAAAAAGCCCCTTTGAAAAGGGGTTTCTGTGTGTGGTGAAGTGGAGAGGGGAGGGGAAGGAGAGAGAGGGAGAGAGAGGGAGAAAAGAAGGGAGGGAGAGAAAGAGCAAGAGAATGAAAGGAGAGAGAAATGAGAGAGAGAGAGAGAGATTGAGAGAAACAGCAGAAGAGAATATTAAAACAACACTGTTCTTTCTTTAATTGGTGATTTAATTTTTGGAAAATGTTCCATAGTCATTTGACCTCGTAAACTCAGCATTTAAGTTCCCAAAAAAGCTGAAGAGGCACTCATGGGCGTTGAAGATAATAAAGGATGGGAAAAAGGGACTTATCCTGGCACCCTGTCCCCAGTTCCTTCTCATGTGTGGGAGACTGAGAGGCTCTAGTGGGGGAGGATATTCTGGATGGGGGGAGTTGGTGGTGAAGATGGGCTTCTTATTCCAGTTTTGTGGTTCCTCCTTATGATATTTTCTAATTTTATCAACATTTTCTATTTTGGCTTCCCTATTGACTTAAAATTTTTCCTCTCTTCAGGAATAGCTTAAAGTACTGTTGGGTGTTTACATTGTGGAGCCAATTTTCAAGCCAGACCACTTGAGCATAATCTCTGTATCCTTCATTTGTGAGCACAGGTTGCCTCTGAATTAGTTAAAATGGATGTTAAGGTACTGTTAGTATCAAAAAAATAAGTCCCTGAAAAGCAAAGATATGATGTTGCTTTTTAAAAAAATTGAAGCATAATTGAATGTTGTTGCTCTTTGAAGAAAGCCAGTCATTATGTTTGACTCTCAGAGATTTTCCTACACATTGTTTTGTGATAGCAGCACAACACTCCAGTTAAAGAAGCCCAGAACTGTGAAGAACAAAGAGAAGGTAGGTGATTGGAATGAAATCTTTGGAAGAGAAAGAAGAGGGGCCAGTCAGGGATGCTAATTCCCAGAGCTCTGTAACTCCTCTGGACTCAAGGTAATCAACCACATGGGGAATTTACCTACCGAGAATTCACATTCCTAGCCTCTACCCCTGATCTACTTAATCAATCTCAGGGGTGGGGGGTGGGGGGTAGGGGGGTGGAGCCTATGATTTAAAAATAAGCTCTTAAATGGTCCTTTTGCAGTTTGAGACAATTGAGCTTGACTGTTGCTTTCTAAACCATAAGCTCTAGATTCTTAGGGGTCTGCAGTGTTGTTGCAGCAGAATCCATGTACACATGAAGTGAGCCCAGCCTGTGGCCCCAATAAATAACATGCCTCTCAAATGTATATACTACTGTTGCCCAAATGTTTGTTGATCTCGTTGAGTGTAATACACTTTTAAGTCACTGAAAGTGTTTCTAGACTCATAGTGGCTTTTGCTCTAAAAATACAACTACAGTCATGTGGCAGTCCAGGAAATTCTTTGCCATTTCATTGAAGGCCTCTTCTCTCGGGACAATACCCTGCTCTTAGCATTCCTCTGTTTCTAGTTTGTAGAGGAGCAGGCACTGTGGAAGCATTTTGTCTACCTTCCTGAAAGTTAGAATCCCATGAGGAATTTGATTTTAATTGCAAGAGAACTAAACTAGGAGTCTAGAAATCATGTAACCTTTCTATTGATAACCATAGTCATAGCTAATCATAGCTTGGGTGCATTCTGCTTACTACGCCCTTTAATTGCACGGTCTCATTTAATCCTTTAAATAACTTTGCAAGGTAAACATCGTATAATCCCCATTTTAGACAAGCAGAACACCCCATTTTACAAATGAAGAAACTGAGGCATGGAGATGCAAAGTAGCTTTTTCTTGTTCAAGGTCTTACAGCTGAAAAACAGCAGGTTGAAATTTGCCCAAGTAATGCCTGATTGGACAGCCTGTGTTCTTTTCACCACAGTGTGACCATTTATTGCCATCCCACTGATTTCTGCCTCTGCTACAGGCCTCACTTTCTGGGTGCAGACCTGGAGGATGACAAACTTTCAACTTACAGAGAAAATGTGAAGACCTACAAGTAAATATCTACAACAAATTATGGTTCTTATAATCACATGTACTACCACATGTTCTTTGTCTTGCTAGCATTAAGGGAGTTAAGGCAATGAAGGGTAAGGGAAAAGTACCCTCTGCAGAACTTTATTAAATAAGAAAGCACTGGCAAGAAAACCTTGGTTTTATTGGATGATTTCTGCCTGGCCTCTTTCAGGTGGCAGTTGCCATGGTGTTTTAGGGGCAGAGGGAGGGAGTGAAGATCAAGGAGGTCATTCGGACTGAGGCTTTTCTGGTGTGTCTTTTCAGAGTTCATTCTGCAAAGGATGGCAGGAATTTAAACATTCATAAGAGAAAGGACAGAAGTTATTCTTTTTGTGTTTCTTAATTTCCCCATGTTACTGATGTTAAATAAAGGGGAAACGGAGTTTGTGAAGAGGTCAAGGCTGTGGAACAGGAAAGGGAGGTTGTGGGGGAAGGGCCAGGAGCCTAGCAGGCAGTTGGGAAAGCCTAGGGTGGGGGTGGGGAGGAGTGTGTGCGCGTGTGTGTGCGTGAGTGCGCGCGCGCGTGCGTGTGTGTGTGTGTGTGTGTGTGTGTGTGTTTTCAAGGACAAAATTATAAGAACAATTTGCTAAAGTTCTGGGGAGCCTGAGGTTGGTCATTTGAAAGAAAATCAACAAGTGAGGTACAAGCAGTGAGGGCAAGGTGGGGAGGGAGCATGATGACAAAGGCAAAACAACAGCAACAACAACAACTAAACCCCAAGCCATCAGAAGGAAAAACAAATCAGAGCGATGGGAAACAAAGAGGTAAGTCACAGAGGCAACTCTGGAGGAATAAGAACAAAGGGATTGAAGTATGTCAGAAAATACGAATAACTGATAACCTGTAATAGAAACATGGTCAGAGCCTTCAGAAGGAAACTTTAAGAAGAGGAACAAGTGACTCCCAAGGACTTTGGAGCTAGAAGGGGGCCACAGGGATCATGTCCAAATCTCACTTTTCTGATAAAGAAACTAAGACCGAGAAAGGTTAAAAGACTTTCCAAAAGTTTTTCCAGAACCAGATTTTATCTCAGGGAATTGCCCTTTGCACTAGGCCATGGAACTAGAGAATAAATGGGAAGAGGCAAAATGAGAGGGAATCCAAGCAAAAGTAAAAATTTGACAGCTAGATCTTAAATTAATTTCTCAATCTTCCCTAGAATTTATGAACTCTTTTTTCTTGTGGGGACCACTGTATTTTAGGAGCCAATTCCATTCTGATAACTAAGTACCTTAAACTATTTCAATCAAACAATAATCCATTCCCCACATTGGAGACTATGCCCAGGAACAGGATCATTCAGTGACTAATTTAAGTATTGAGAAAATTTTTGATCATGCCTAATCGATTCCTAATTATATTTTGAGTGCAAATCCTTTAAATCTGCCCTTGGTAGAGTGTATTCATTCACATTTATTCATTCAACAAATATTTTTAAAGCACCTACTATGTGCTAAGTACCTAGTACACAATAGAAAATAAAACAAACACTGTCCAGTTTATTATTATGCAGCTATTTTGCAATTGGACTTCAATCTTTTGGTGATAATTGGACTTCAACCTTTTGTTTGTTTTTCACATTATTTCCATTTCCAAATTATGCTGCTCCTTTATTCCTCATCCATAATTGGGGTAATCCCAAGATTCTTAGGGACTTCTGATGTGGCTCCTCATTTATCCTGGAACTGTCTTATGGCCTCAAAATGAGCCAAGACATGGAGTTGATCAGAGCGAGCTTACTGTAGAAGATAGTCCAAAGTAAGAAGAGCTGATGGGGCAAATCAAAGCCAGAATACTTGAGGAGAGCTAAGAGGAGCTGAAATCCAAAAGGCAACCTGCTAGTCCAAAGGGGCTGGATAGCAAATTAGGTAAAAGAGAGAGGAGCTAAGAACTGGAAGAGTTGCTGTAAATAATTGACTTTACTGGACTTTTGTGGGTTTGAGGTGAATAGCACTGGCTTAAATATGGAAGTTAAAGATGCATGGTGGGGCTTCCCTGGTGGCACAGTGGTTGAGAGTCCGCCTGCCGATGCAGGGGACATGGGTTCGTGCCCCGGTCCGGGAAGATCCCACATGCCGCGGAGCGGCTGGGCCTGTGAGCCATGGCCGCTGAGCCTGCGCGTCCAGAGCCTGTGCTCCGCAACGGGAGAGGCCGCAACAGTGAGCGGCCCGCGTACCGCCAAAAAAAAAAAAGTTAATAAGTAAAAAGGGAATGCTCCTACACTGTTGGTGGGAATGTAAATTGGTGCAGCTACTATGGAAAACAGTATGGAGGTTCCTTAAAAAACTAAAAATAGGGTTACCATATAATCCAGCAATCCCACTCCCAGGTATACATCCAGAAAAGACAAAAACTCTTAATTCGAAAAGATACATGCACCCCAACGTTCATAGCAGCACTATTTACAATAGCCAAGACATGGAAGCAACCTAAATGTCCATCAACAGATGAATGGATAAAGAAGATGTGGTATATATACACAATGGAATATTACTCAGCCATAAAAAAGAATGAAATAATACCATTTGCAGCAACATGGATGGACCTAGGATTATCATACTAAGTGAAGTAAGTCAGAAAGAGAAAGACAAATGTCATATGATATTGCTTATATGTGGAATCTAAAATACAATGCAAATGAACTTACAAAACAGAAATAGACTCACAGACAGGAGAACAAACTTATGGTTACCAAAGGGGGAAGAGGGTTGGGGAAGGATAAATTAGGAGTTTGAGATTAGCAGATACAACCTACTATATACAAAAGAGATAAACAACTAGGTCCCACTGTACAGCACAGGGAACTATATTAATATCCTGTCATAAACCATAATGGAAAAGAATATATATGTACACACATATATATATATGTCTGAGTCATTTTGCTGTACGCCAGAAACTAACACAACATTGTAAATCAACAAAACTTCAGTTAAAAAAAATAAAAAGATTCATGGTGTATATTGTGGAGAATTCTGTGCCTCCCTGCAATCAAGCATTTTTATGAGACTGAATGGCAATATAGTACATATGTTATTTAATAATCATATACTGTGTGATTCTCTATTCTTTCTCCATCTTAACATGCATTGCACATTTCTTGACCCCATGATCCACTTAATCCCATGGAATCTAATAATGAAGTTCAGGAATTTACTACACATGTTGTGAATACTATCTCTCCTCTCTCTCTCTCTCCCTCTCTGTAGATTAATATATACAGATATCTGTATCTATATATCTATGTATATATGTATATTATCTGTATCTCTCTCTGTTCTCTCTCTGTATATATACATATATACAGAGAGAGGTATAAAGGTATATATGTTTTACTTTTATTTATTTATTTTTGCGGTACGCGGGAGTCTCACTGCTGTGGCCTCTTCCGTTGCGGAGCATAGGCTCCGGACGCGCAGGCTCCGTGGCCATGGCTCATGGGCCCAGCTGCTCTGCGGCACGTGGGATCTTCCCGGACCGGGGCACGAACCCGTGTCCCCTGCATCGACAGGCGGACTCTCAACCACTGTGCCACCAGGGAAGCCCAAGGTATATATGTTTTAAAATGTATGTAGAAAGATGAGGAAAGGGGATCAGTGGATTTGGAGCAGAAATTGGCGATGGTGGAGGAGAAACGTAATGAACAAATTCTACTCTATGAAGTTTAGATATTTCCTTGTTCTATATGGTTCAGTGACTTCTGTTCCCATCGTTTGGTCAAGGGATAAATGTCACCAGGATATGTGTATATTTCAAAAAAAAGCTGGATGAAAGTCTGAAAGAAAAGAGAGGGTACAGAGGGAGAATTGGGAGAAACAAGCTTGCTATTCAAGGGGAGTTATTCTTTCCATCACCTGCTCCCATCTTTATACTGCAAACCTCCCCATCCTTACACACCATTTCTAAGCTGTCCTTCTTTATTCAGTCAGCTTGAAATCCCAGTATTAACTTTTTTTCTTGAAATGGAAGAAGGAACATTTCCCTCCCCCGACAAGATGCCTGAAAGTAACCTTAGAAAATAGACAATAAAACCACATTACAGGGCTTCCCTGGTGGTGCAGTGGTTGAGGGTCCGCCTGCTGATGCAGGGGACATGGGTTCGTGCCCCGGTCCAGGAAGATCCCACATGCCGCGGAGTGGCTAGGCCCGTGAGCCATGGCCACTGAGCCTGCGCGTCCGGAGCCTGTGCTCCGCAATGGGAGAGGCCACAACAGTGAGAGGCCCGCGTACAGCAAAAAAAAAAAAAAAAAAAAAAAATCACATTACATACTCTAAAATCTTAGAAAACAAACGAAAAAGTGCCATACCATTAAATTAAGATGAAATCCCTTCTAAACGTAAGATCTGTTTAAAATAAGAGCATTAAAAATATATAATTTTCAAAATAAAAAGCACATTTAGGGAATTCCCTGGTGGTTCAGTGGTTAGGACTCGGTGCTTTCACTACCGGGGCCAGGGTTTGATCCCTGTTCAGGGAACTAAGATCCTGTAAGCTGTGCAGCAGCGGCAGGAAAAAAAAAAAAAAAAAGCACATTCATATGAAATCATAGTTTGGCCATTCTTTGATATTCATTGGGTATCACTCTATGCTAGCTGGGAATGATGTATGTGAATATAACCTCATGTCCTTTCTACCCACCAGGAGCTTATATTGAAATATGATGCATATTTCCATTTTTAGTGGGGAAATCATTGATTTGGGTTCTAGTAGACTCTGCCACTTCCCAGTCAAATCAACTTGGGAAAATCACCTTTCTCTGTCCAGACTTAAGTTTCCTCATGTGTAGTGATAAGGTTAGACCAGATGACTTTAATACACACGTGGCTTTAACCTCTGTGCTTTACATGTGACCATCTACGTGAATCAACAAAGTGTGTCTGTTGCAACAGTATCTCCACAGGGTCCTGCAAAAATAGATCCATGAGAGTCAGTTTCTAAAGGCACTAGTTAAGACTTAATCATCTGGAGGGAAAGTTGAACATCCCTGAGGAAGGAATGCACCAGAGACTGTTTCGCTCTGGTATTGGAACACATGATCATTTCTTTGACTGAGTATCAAAGGATGTAGAAGGCCTGCATTTAGGGGATAGGTAGAATAAAAAGTATCAATATAGAATCATACTTGTGCTTATATTAGAGAGGGACAGGAGAACCTAGAGACTCACTGTGTGCTCACTGAATGGAATGCTAGAGTGGGATGAACTGCATTCCGACTACATTCCTTAAGTTGTTGTTTCTCCCTTTCTTCCACAGACCTTAATGTGATTATAATTGAATTTGCATATTGAAATTTCATTTAAATTTTAAATTAAGTTAAAATATTAAAATTAACCAACAATCTTCAGGCCTGCGGATCTTTGTGACCTCTAGAAGTTAAGTCCAGTCAAAAACCAAAGCAGGGGATTTCCCTGGTGGCGCAGTGGTTAAGAATCCACATGCCAATGTAGGGGACACGTGTTCGATCCCTAGTCCGGGAAGATCCCACATGCCGTGGAGCAGCTAAGCCTGTGCGCCACAACTACTGAGCCTGTGCTCTAGAGCCCGTGAGCCACAACTACTGAAGCCTGCGTGCCTACAGCCCATGCTCCGCAGCAAGAGAAGCCACCGCAATGAGAAACCCTCACACCACAACCAAGAGTAGCCCCTGGTTGCTGCAACTAGAGAAAGGCTGCGTGCAGCAACGAAGACCCAAATGCAGCCAAAAATAAATTAAAAAAAGAGTAGAATTGAAAACAAAAACAAAACAAAAAAGACCAAAGCAGCTTACAGGTTCATGATTCTGTATCTCCAGATGCCAGAATCGCCTCAGGATTTAAACCCCAGCCCAAGCCAGAGAAATTCTTTCCTTCTTTTGGGACATAAGGACCAAGCTAGGCCTTCCAACTAGTTATACTCTCAAGAAACATTTATCAAATGCATTTCATATTTCACTCACCAGACCTGCATTTAAGGAGCAAGTAGAATTTAAAAAATATGCACTTCTCAACATAGAATTGCATGCATGCTCACATTAAGAGACGAACAACAGAACTGAGATACTATGGTGACAAAGGTAAATGAGACATGGACCTGCCTCTCCTTGACAAGCAGGGAAATGTTAAACAAGAAAACATAATACAGTACAGGGAATTCCCTGGTGGTCCAGTGGTTAGGACTTAACACTTTCACTTCCGGACTTCCGGGGCCTGGGTTCAATCCCTGGTCCTGCAAGCCGTGCAGCACAGCCAAAAAAAAAAAAAAAAAAAAAAAA
>NW_006774793.1:487293-498630 GCF_000442215.2 Lipotes vexillifer
CAAAGCCGTGCAGCACAGACAAAAAAAAAAAAAAAAAAAAAGTATACACACA
This sequence comes from Lipotes vexillifer, assembly GCF_000442215.2. Lineage (NCBI taxonomy): Eukaryota > Metazoa > Chordata > Mammalia > Artiodactyla > Lipotidae > Lipotes > Lipotes vexillifer. Next base: position 487,346 of record NW_006774793.1, read on the forward strand.
CACACACACACACATGTATATATATAATACAATGTGAAGAAATTTCATAGAATATGCATAAAGTTCCAGGGGAAGAAGAAAGGAGAGTTGACTTGGATTGACTGTCACCAGCAATAAATTATCAATCAATTCATCCATTCATCCATTCTTCCCTCCCTCCCCCCATCCCTCTATTAAACATATGTCCGTGGTGTTTAGTTACGATATATAAAACACTATGCTAGATGTTACAAATGCAAAGAGGATAAAAACAGGTCCTTCTGGAAGGAGTGTTAACTAGGTAAGCAGGTAATGCTAATAGCTATAGCTACTCTTTATGGGCCACTTCTTTTTATATAGGCCTCTCACTGTTGTGGCCTCTCCCATTGCGGAGCACAGACTCCGGACGCACAGGCTCAGTGGCCCTGGCTCACTGGCCTAGCCGCTCCGCGGCATGTGGGATCTTCCTGGACTGGGGCACAAACCCACGTCCCCTGCATCGGCAGGCGGACTCTCAACCACTGCGCCACCAGGGAAGCCCGGGCCACTTCTTTTTGACAAGGCTATATGAGGCAGACATTATTATCCCCATTTTACCAACTAGGAAACTGAGGTTTAGAGAGGTTAGTAAATTGCTGAGGGTCATGCCGCCGTGAATTATGGAGCTGAGGCTCTAACACATTTTCCTTACAACAAAGTCTGTGCTCAAAGACTATATGGATTCTGGCTCTGACTTTCTGGGTTTAAATTGCCTTTACCACCAATCAGTTGCATGATTTGGGGCATTTTACTTAACTTCTCTGAGCCTTGGTTTCATCATATAAAAATGAGGTTAAAGGAATTCCCTAAGGGTCCAGTGGTTAGGACTTGGTGCTTTCACTGACGAGGGCCTGGGTTCAATCCCTGGTCTGGGAACTAAGATCCTGCAAGACATGTGGCACGGCCAAAATAAAATAAAATAAAAACGAGATTAATAGTGTCTACTTGATAGGATTGTGGTGGAGATTTAACAAAACAGTTAAAGCATTGGCCCAGTGCCTGGCCAATCTTTCAAGCTCACTACATTTGATGGCAATATTGTTATGCCAAGTGGTGAGTGTGCAGAGAAATGCAGATCAAATGTGTACTCATTCAGAGGAAGGAAAGGTCACTTCCAACTGGAGGGCAGGAGGGTGAATAGATTAAAGGAGGATCATGAAGAATTCACTTAAAATGGAGTTTTCAAAAAAAGGTAAGACTTGAGTATTTAGACTCTAAAATTTAGAATAGAAGGCTCTGTGAGGAAAGCAGCAAGGAGCTTGTTAGCTGTGGGAGGTGACGAGCAATAAAAATGCAAGTAAATAAATTAGATAATTATAGAGAGTGGTAATTAAACAGGATAATGGGAGAGAAAGTGAGGTGGAAAGGTGGGGTTGGAAAGTAAGCGATTAAGGGGGAAAACTTGATTCTATCACCAGGTAGAGCGCTGTTCATATGTAGATCAACTGCTATCTGTGAATGGATACTGAATAGTGGCCCAAACTGATGGAAATGCAAATACTCTTAGAAACAGGGGCTATTAGTAATGCAAATATGAAAAAAACTCTTATTAAGCAGAAAAGCAACAAAAACCCCTAATCGATCTTTGAATGAATTGATCTGTGAATCAACACATTCACATCCTCATGATTTTGATGACAAGAAAAGACAACATTTTTTCTTTGTCACTAGTTTGTCTTTTCTCACGCTAGAATTAAGTAAAATTAGTTAAAGCTAAAGCTATCATATTAAAAAAAAATTATTTCTATATATTTTTATTTTGGCCATGCCAGGCGGCTTGGATCTTAGTTCCCCGACCAGGGACCAAACCCAGGACCCCGGCAGTGAGAGCGCAGAGTCCTAACCACTGGATCATCAGGGAATTCCCAAAGCTATCCTATTCTTATTGCTCTTATTTATTCATCCATTCAACAAATATTTTACTGAGAGTTTACCATGTGTCAGGCACTATACCATACCTGGGGAATACAGTGGATGGTCTTTCCTTGGACTTCTCATCTCTTGCTCCAGAATGCTTTTGGAACAGGAGGACATATCAGGACCCCAGGCAGGTTCTGACACAGGTCTACTGATGTTTTTGGATAGGGGTAGGAGAGGACCTGGTATTATAAAGGGCCCAGAGTGTGTCCTGAAATGGTCTATGGTAAGACAGTTGAAGAGTTTTGGCAAAGACTTTTATGTCCCCAAATTTTATTTGAACTAAAACATTATTTGCCTTTCACATTCCTCTGTGCACTCCATTCCAAGGTTCACCTCATCACTCCTCCTTCTATACCTGTCTTCGTCTTTTGCTATCCAAATTTACCAAATAAATCTCCTCCTTTCCACCCATTCCAGCTCCTGCTGTTCTTCACAGCCAGTCTCTGGGCTCAGCCCCAAGCCTTGAGGGGCAGTAAATGGATTCAGAGTTGCTGCTCAAACACAGATCCCCATGGAAACCAAAGGACTAAGAAAACAAAAAGAGAGGAAGAGGCAGCCACTGCCTGACCTTTTATGCTCACTCTTCAAATTCTTTTCACTCTTGGGCGTGAAGGCAAGTGCTTATTTGTATAACTAGTGGAACCAAAGAACCTGCCCCCTGCCCCCACCCCCAAAATTTCTTAAGAACATCTCTTCTCTTTGATAGTAAGTGAAGAGCAGTGGGACACCTCCACCTGGTGGTAGAAATACCAAATTACCTCCAAGACGCGAGATTTATGAGTGACTTAGCGGCAAAAGGAAGAGGATGCAAAGACATAACATTGCAGGAGCAACTCCTACGAAAGTGTTTAGCATTTAGTACCTGCTCCTTCTCACATATATATATATTTTAACATTCTTATTGGAGTATAATTGCTTTACAATGGTGTGTTAATTTCTGCTTTATAACAAAGTGAATCAGCTATACGTACACATATATCCCCCTATCTCTTCCCTCTTGCATCTCCCTCCCTCCCACCCTCCCTATCCCACCCCTCTAGGTGGTCACAAAGCACCGAGCTGATCTCCCTGTGCTATGCGGCTGCTTCCCACTAGCTAGCTATTTTATGTTTGGTCGTGGATATATGTCCATGCCACTCTCTCACTTCATCCCAGCTTACCCTTCCCCCTCCCCATATCCTCAAGTCCATTCTCTATGTCTGTGTCTTTATTCCTGTCCTGCCCTTAGGTTCTTCAGAACCTTTTTTTTTTTTTTTTAGATTCCATATATATGTGTCAGCATACGGTATTTGTTTTTCTCTTTCTGACTTACTTCACTCTGTATGACACACTCTAGGTCCATCCACCTCACTACAAATAACTCGATTTTGTTTCTTTTTATGGCTGAGTAATATTCCATTGCATATATGTGCCACATTTTTTTTTTTTTTTTTGCGGTATGCGGGCCTCTCACTGTTGTGGCCTCTCCCGTTGCGGAGCACAGGCTCCGGACGCACGTGCTCAGTGGCCATGGCTCACCGGCCTAGCCGCTCCGCGGCACGTGGGATCTTCCCGGACCGGGGCACAAACCCGTGTTCCCTGCATCGGCAGGCGGACTCTCAACTACTGCGTCACCAGAGAAGCCCTGTGCCACATCTTTATCCATTCATTTGTCGATGGACACTTCGGTTGCTTCCATGTCCTGGCTATTGTACATAGAGGTGCAATGAATATTGTGGTACGTGACTCTTTTTGAATTATGGTTTTCTCAGGGTATATGCCCAGTAGTGGGATTGCTGGGTCGTATGGTAGTTCTATTTTTAGTTTTTTAAGGAACCTTCATACTGTTCACATATATTTTTTAAATATTTAAATATTATCTATGTGTTGATGACTCAGTTTTCTTTGCATCTGATCCAAATATGGGTACACCAGGTCTACTCTCACACCTCCCATCTCTGCAGTAGATACTTCCTACCTGAATGTCTTGTCACCACAGATTCAGTGTAATTCCAGAGCTGGATGGTAATCTTCTCTTCCTTGCCTTTCCCTTCTAGAGGGCAGCCTTTGCTAGTTTACCAAGGGAAGCCAGAAGGTGTTTATTCCACTGTCTCTTTGGCATATCCTCTCTGGTTTCTTCAGGGGTATGATCCTTTCTGCTGCCACTAGAGATGGTCTGTGCCCCCTGCCCCCTCCCACCCATACATAGATTGTCTCCCTTTCTCTTCAGGAGCTAGGAGGGAATAGGGAAGGACAGATCCATGTCCTTCCTCTTGCTTCTTGATTCCCTCAGATTTCCCAGGACGAATACACCAGAGGACCTGTGATGTTCTTAACTGGAAAGTTAGGGCAATTTCAGAGGGGAATTACAATGTAAGAGAGATAAAAATTGAAGTTCTAGCTAGCCTGAATTTTCCCTTTCACTGTGCAAGGGAAGTTAGCTCAAGACTTGGATCTTTACGGGAAGGGGTGTCCCCATGGGTCCTCCCTCCATTCCTGACCTGCCAGTGGAGGCTTCAGTTTCTGGAGTTCCTTAAGTCCAACCTTCTGAGTTCTTTAAATCCAATCTTTCTACAGTGAGAGCTGTGGGCTTTCTGATGCCTATACAGGTTGATCTATTAAGTGAGCACATCTCTCAGGGTCATTCATTATTATCATTATTAATTAATTAAGTCAACACAATCTGAATCCATACTAAAGATACCCTACCTCCCTTTTAGCAAAGCTCTGGTCCTTACCTTGCATTGAGGATTATATGATTCTTTCTTACTCCTCTGGGAGGGCCTGGTGACATGATAGAAACACTTCACACTTTTTTTTGTTTTTGGCCGTGCCATGTGGCTTGCAGGATCTTAGTTCCCAGACCAGGGATCAAACTTGGGCCCCCTGCAGTGGAAGCACAGAGTCCTAACCACCAGACTGTCGGGGAATTCCTGAGTTTCAGTTTTATTTGGGGACTTATTAAGGACTATAGCCCAGAAGACAGCCTCTCAGGTAGCTGTGAGGAACTGCTCTGAAGAGGTAGTGGGGGAGGTCAGTAAATCTGATTTTGGAGAAGGGGGCGGGTATGTGCAATCAAGCACACATCTCGGTAGAAGGTTGCTGCTAGTCACGAGGCACAGATATCTCAGTTAATGATTTTGGTGCTTTTCCAAGTATGGGAAGATACAAGCAATTGGGTTCACAAAATTTTCTCCTGAAAATATCTAATTATCTGAGGGTATTCTGCCAGTTTTCCCAGAGCACAGACTGCCTCATGCCTGAGCTCCACCCTGAAATCCTTTTGCGTTGTGTTGAAGTTCAGGGACTGCAGTGGCTAATGACTCAACCCTTGTACAGCTGGATGGCAAGCAAAAATTTTTATTTGGCACTTTTAATATCTGATTCTCAGTCATAATGGATTCCAGCCTCGACAAAATTCTTTGGCCTCACAGTCTCTCTGAGAGCAGGGAGTGAGGGACTGGGGGAGGAGAGTGCTTCACTATTCGCTCCCATCTGTGTCAGCACACCTAAGCTACAACCAATTATCTTGTCCCATAAAGCAGCTTTGCCTCCCAACTTTACCTTCCCTGTAGAAGGCACTTTGTTCTATTAATTAGTCGGTCTTTACTTCCATTTTCCTTTTTCCTTAAAAACAAAACCAAAAATAAAGACCTGGAAAAAAACCTAAACAACCACAACAGATCGATCCTTTTATTAAAATACTTCTCATAACCTTGTCTCATAAAATACTGTGGAGGGACTTCCCCAGCGGTCCAGTGGTTAAGACTCTGTGCTCCCAAGGCAGGGGGCACGGGTTCAATCCCTGGTCAGGGAACTAAGATCCCACAGGCCACAAGGCGTGGCCAAAAAAAAAAATAAATAAATAAAATATAAATTACTTAAAAAAATACTTCTCATAGTCTTGTCTCATAAAATACTGCAGAAATATTCTCCTTCTATTTCCACAGGTACCTCCTAATCCAGATCTTCAGCACTTCCCTCTGAAGAATTACCTCTAACCCTCCGACCCCCATTTTCTCAATTCCAGGCTACCTCTTCACCACCACCTTTATGTTCTATTCCATCCTACAAACTAGTTGTTAAATATCACTTGCATCAGGTCCCTTGTCTATCCCAAATCTTTCATTGGCTCTCAGATTGCTAGTACATACAGTAATATTTCCCCTAATGCCTGAGGACTCATCCTTACCAAATAGACTTACTCTCCCCGCCTCTTCCTCCGTCTGCCTCAGGCTTTTTTTTTTTTTTTTCCCTGCTGCAGTTTGGCCAGGCTACCTCTTGGCCCCATAATCACTTCCATCACTGTACTTCCTCATGTCCTAGAGCCCTCCTTTCCTCCCTGACTGCTCCAGCTTCTATGGGACTTCATCTTTGCTGGAAGGCTGCAATACTTTTAGTATTCTGCCCACAGTCTAACATGGAACATTGTTTGCTGCTTTTTAATAATGTGTGTTAGCTTTCTCACTCCAACTAAATAGTCATCCATGTCAGAGAGGAGGTCAGGGCTTTTATGCACCTTCTATAACGCCACAGCTCTGAGCACAGCCTGAGCATACTGTAGGTTCTCATTAAACTTTCTACTTGCATGTGAGTCACCTGTGACCTTTCCTTTCTCCATAATAGCACCGCACATTGTTTATACCTTGATTATACCACTTACTAGAGTTTACCTTTTATCAAAGGTAGAGCCCATACCTGTTTCTTTGGCTGCACTGGGAGTTCCTCAGGCATAGAGACCATATTGTATTCATTCTGCACGGTTCACAGCATTTAGTAGAGTGCTATAGTAAGAAGAAGCTCAAAACTTTTTTCCCCAGCCTACATACTTCCATAGAACTGAGAGAAACAATCCATATATTTGAAAGACAGATCGACTGAGAAGATAATGGTAAATTAAAAAAAGAGAGATTTCTATAACCAATTAACTCTTCCATTTATAATAAAACATTTATAATTGAAGTTGTAAAAATTTATTTATTTTAAAATTTTAGGTACAAAGAACTAGTGTTTCTCTCAGCAGATAGATGTTTTGGATAATCCATTCAAGGAAAATCATTTAGTCCAACTTGATGAGTCCTGTGTCCTTCTTTTAGTGTTGTAAACACTGGCTGCATGTATTGAGGCCATATTTACAGATCAGACCATTCTGGTTTGAGCGATTTGGAAAAAGTGGGAAACAGCTGAATTTTTGAAGGTGGTTCCAATAGAGCTGCTGGTGATCCATCTTGCTTTCAGGGGAGCAGTGAGTCAAAAACAATTGGTTTTTTGGTTTGTTTGTTTAATTTAATCAAATTCTTTAAGATCCCACTCTGGATCTTTCTCCAGGATATAACAACAACAACAACAACAATAATAATAGCAGCTAATGCCTACCTAACATTTATATATCCCTTACTCTATGCCATACACTGTTCTAAGTGTTTTTGCTCATTTAATGTTTACAACAACCTTATGAGCAGGACTGGGACTAGGGGTGGGGCAAGAGAGGCATCTGGGGAAACAAAATTTAAGAGACACTGACTCAGGGACACACAAGTGCACTTCCGCACCCTAGGTGCTTCTCTTGCTTCACCCTGGTCCTGGCCATGCTTATCAAGAAGGTACTAGTATATACCCCTTTTTCAGATGAGTAAACTGAGGCACCGAGTAATTAAGTAACTTGACTAAGGTCACATAGGTAATGGCAGAAATGGGATTTGAATCCTAGAAGTCAGGCCTCAGAATTTGCTCTTAACCAGTCCCCTACACTGTCTATTTTTTTTTTTTTTTTTCGGTACGCGGGCCTCTCACTGTTGTGGCCTTTCCCGTTACGGAGCACAGGCTCCGGACGCGCAGGCTCAGCGGCCATGGCTCACGGGTCCAGCCGCTCTGCAGCATGTGGGATCTTCCCGGACTGGGGCACGAACCCGTGTCCCCTGCATCGGCAGGCGGACTCTCAACCACTGCGCCACCAGGGAAGTCCCTAATGTCTCTTTTTTAACACTAGTCTACCTTGATCTCCTATCCCCTGGTTATCAGCACACCCCACTACTTTTTCCTGCACCAGAGGAATACTGTGGTCAATGCTCATAGGTCTCCGTGTGTAGTAGGATGAGAACTGCGGCCTGAGGTTGGGCTGGCCCTATTGGACCTGGCTTTCTGGACCACTCTCCCATCCCTCGTTCTTTTCCTTATTCTTACTGTTTTGGTAATTCTGGTAATTGGTAGAAAACCCCTACCACGTGGGTGGCATCTATAATGGTTATAGTCTGCTGCATATTTACTGCTTGCACTGGAACTCCAGTAGGGCCTGTAACATTTGCTACCTCCATACCCTTTTCTCCTCATAACATGAAACTCCACAGTGTCTCCATCTCCTACATTGCAAAGTTGGATACATATTGTATCATGTATTAGTACCTCATTCTTTTTTATTACTGAATAATATTCAACTTTACAGCTATTCTACACTTCATCTATTTGTCAGTTGGTAGACATTTTGGTTTTTTCCACTTTGGGGCTTTTATGAATAACACTGCAATTAATATTCATATACAACTTTTTGTGTGAATATACATTTTCAATTTTCTTGGGTATAGGAGTAGATTTGCTGGGTTATGATAGCTCTGTGCTCAGCATTTTGAGAAACTGCTAAATTGTTTTGCAAAGTACCTTACCATTTTACATTCCTGCAAGTAATGTAAGTTTCTCTAATTCCAGTTTCTCCACACCCTTTCTGACACTTGTCACTGTCTGTCTTTTTGATTTTAGTCATCCTAGTGGATGTGAAGTGGCATCTCATTGTGATTTTCATTTCCCTGAAAGGTTAATTATGTTGAAATTTTTTTTTCATGTGCTTATTGGACATACGTAAATCTTCTTTGGAGAAATGTCTAGTCAAATCCTTTGTCCATTTGTAAGCTGGGTTGTCTTTTTATTGTTGAATTGTAAGCATTCTTTATATATTCTGGATACAAGTTATACTATTTATATTTAATACGATTATTGATGGGGTTTGGTTGAAATCTACCATTTTGCTATTTATTTCCTATTCTCATTTTTCCTATTTTCTTTTTTCGTGTGGATTAATTGAGTTTTAAAAAAATATTTTATTCCATCTCCACTATTACCTAATTAGCTATACCTCTTTATTTGTAGCTGTTTCTCTAGTATTTAGAGTATACATCTTTAATGTAGCATACCATCAAATAAAATACCACTGACTACATAATATAAGAATCTTTCAAACTTACATTTTCCTCCTCCCAGACTTTTTGTTATTATTTTCATATACTTTACTCCTGCGTGTTACAAATTCCACAATGCATCATTATTATTTTTACTCTGAGTAGTCAAAATTCTTTTAAGGAGATTTAAAAGCTAGCTGGTTACAAAACATCTTGATACTCTTTGCCTTGAGGTAGGCAATCTGTGAAATGCTCTGGACATTCTTTTGGCTCTGAACTTTTACTCAAGCAGTAGAAAAAACAAAGAGGTGTTGAGTCAGATATTTCTGGAAACTAAGTTCCAGGCTGCTTATTGGGCTTTTGGGAACCCATGGATTGATACCAATTACTTAGTATTCATGGGTGAGCTTTCACCTGTCAGTGAACTTTTTGAATCCCTGATGTGTATTGCAAATTACCAAAGGTTTGGAGCTCTTCCATATCTGGAGTCTCCTGGCTTTATTGTCCACTTATTAAATTGCTAAGTGAATGGGACTAATAACAGTAAATTCATTGGAATGGAAGACTTTTAATAATACCCCTGAGTATTCATTGATGGCAAGTTCAGTTATAGTCATGCAATGATCACTTCAAAATCCTATGTCAGATAGATAAAAATCACAAAGCTTTCAAGACTGAAATCCACAGTGCAGAATTTTGTACTCTGTGATTTTACATCCTAGGCTTCTGTAACAGGGTATAAGAGGAGAAATGAATCATTAGAGGAGGTACAGGAATAGATGGTAAGTGTTTGATGTCAGTGGAAAATCTGTATTAAACAAGCAAGATAGGTCTATAAACAAATGTTACTGATTATACATTGAAGAATATTGCTTTGGCCTTTATAAGACAGTCAGAGTTTAATAGTGCTCCTGGGTTGTTTGATTTGATTTAATGACACAGAGTTTTCCCATCCTCTTTCTGCCTCATCTTTATAAGGTGATAATGGTTATTGTTACTTATTTAAGGTGGATATTGAGGGAAGGAGAGAGAAGATAATAAGATCTTCAAGAGAAGTTTATCTCCTGAGAATGATAAATGAACAGTGGTCTTCCTGTGTAGCTAAACTTTCCTAAACCTAAACCACATTTTCACCTCTAAAACCATTGCAAGGAAGGTAATTGTATTAGCTAGGATTCTCCAAAGAAACATAACCAATAGGATCTCTCTCTATATATCTATTTATCATCTATCTATCTTTCGATTGAAATAAATTTTATCTATCTATCTATCTCTATCTCTATATATGGAGAGAGAGAGAGAGTGTGTGTGTGTGAGAGAGAGAAAGAGAGAAAGAGGGAGAGATTGATTTATTTTAAGGAACTGGCTCAGGAGATTGCGGGGCCTGACAAATCTGAAGTCTGCAGGACAGGTCAGGCAGGCTGGAAATTCTGGCAGGAGTATGTCTTTCAGTCTGGACTCTAAAGAAAGTCTGGAGGCCAAATTCCTTCTTCCGAGGATCTTAATCTTTTCTTTTAAGACTTTGACTGATTGTATTAGGCCTACTCACATTATAAAGGGTAAACTGCTTTACTCAAAGACTACTGATTTAAATGTTAATCACATCTAAAAACACCATCACAGCAACTGCTAGATTGTATTTGAACGCACAACTGGGTATTATGTCCTAGCCAAGTTGACACAAAAAATTAACCATCATAATAATTAAAGGGGAAGGGACTTCCCTGGTGGCGCAGTGGTTAAGAATCCGCCTGCCAATGCAGGGGACAGGGGTTCGAGCCCTGGTCCAGGAAGATCCCACATGCCATGGAGCAACTAAGCCTGTGTGCCACAACTACTGAGCCCGTGTGCCTAGAGCCCGTGCTCCGCAACAGGAGAAGCCACTGCAATGAGAGGCCCACCCACCGCAACGAAGAGTAGCCCCTGCTCTCTGCAACTAGAGAAAGCCCATGCACAGCAATGGAGACCCAACGCAGCCAAAAATAAACAAATAAGTAAATAATAATAAAAAAATGATCAAAGGGGTAAAATTATTACCTACTTTCCAGATAACGAATATTAAAGTTAAGTGACTTGCCCAAGTGTACCAGAGATATGATAGATGAGTTGGTTAAAGGAGTAAAAAGCAGCAGAATCCAAATTTTTGGATATATTAACTCACAAAATAAGTCTTCACTTAATAATGTTTTTGATTCAGCA
>NW_006774793.1:498679-538390 GCF_000442215.2 Lipotes vexillifer
GCAGGACAATAACAGAACCTAAGACTAACTGGATTTGATTTGACACAACTCCTTAAAAACTTTTATATTTTTTCTCCAGCTTTATTAAAGTATAATTGACAGGCAAAAATTATATATATTTAAGGTGACAATGTGATGATTTGCTACATATATACATTGTGACATGATTACCAAAATCAAAACACTTTTGTATTTTCTTGACACAAAATTTTAAGCTTAAAGTTAGTATCAGGTCATATCTCTTAAAGTATTCAATTTATTTATATTAGCTAAAGATAAATACTTTCTTTCAATAATAAATGTTTGTTGAATTAATGAATGGCCTTTGAGTAACAGATTTTGGAACGTGTTCAAATATAGTTCTAATGGTGCCCATGGTAGTTAATGATTAAAATGGAATGGCAAGTAGGCTTAGTTCTACCTTACTTGGCAGAAGAAGGCAAAAGTATTGAAAAGGACAAATGCAAAATTTACAGAGAAGGAAAGAGATGAACAAATTCAGAGACCAATATTAAAAGGGTGAAATGATTTAAACAGAAAACCAGTTACTAACGTCCAAATCAGAATGTTTTTTATTCTGTGTTTTTTAACATTTTGCTTTCTCTCTGTTTCATTTCAGAAGAAATTAGGAAAGAAGTAAAGGAAAGAACATTATAACAATTAGCTAAGCTCCCCTTGCATAGTTGGAGAAAACTGGTAAGTTTTACCACCTCTTTATTTTCATCGCTTGCCATGTTTTTTGGGTATGCACATATACAATGGTACTGAGCAAGACTCAATCACTTGTTTGATATGGTGCATAAGGGTGTGGTGTTTAGAAGGTTAATAGAAGGCCTTTTAAACTATAAGAATTATTTAACCTCTCTTCTGTCTCAGAACTCAGTATACTTTTTCAATGCATTTCTTGCTTCCTACCAAGGCACCTACGCTCCCCTCCACCCCGCTGCCCCCTAATACACATACCCTCCAAGATTCTTCAAAATGCCTCGGATTATGACTTGTCACATTTTAGAGTTTGCCACAGTACCTGTTTCTTTTTTCTAGTTATCAAAAAAAGCCATATGATTATGGATTTGGGGATGGGGGAGGGATCAAGACAATCATTTCTCTCTGCCTTTTTGTATTTGAATCCCTAGCACTGAGCCTGCCTAGGCACTACAAGTTTATAGAATGAAAGATGAATACGATACAACCTTCCAAAGAAAGAATGAGTCTCTTCTAGTGGCAGATGGTCATTCAGTCTTTGCTTGTTTGCCTAAGCAAGGGAGTCCTTATTACCACCAGAGAAAGCTTGTCCTTTCTGTGCGCTTACAAGTTAGCGCACAGAAGTCTGAATACAAGTTAGAAGTGGGCTGTTCTGGAGAAGATAAGGAAGACTACAGCTGAGGCATGATAGTTCTGCTCTCCTGGGCTTCCCTACCCAGTTTCACCCTCTGGAACAGAACTCACCATGACTATATCCCTGTAATGTGTGAGGGAGTGTTGTTGAGTGCTTCCTTGGTATGCAGAGGAGGACACCATTGGTTCTTCCCTTAAACAATCCTCACCTCTAAAACCTCTGAGCAGCTTCTTTCTCAGAGGTTTCTTTTCCTGTTTTGATTGAGAACCAGATAAATCATATCATGATATACTATGAAGAATCAAATCTTTAAAAAAAACAATGCAATATGCTGTGAAGAATCAAATCTTTAAAAAAGAAACTAGGTACAATATACTAAAAGATTTAGGAGTTAATCTAGCTCAGCTCTCTGGAGGCAACTGCTGAGTAGTGGAAAAATCTAAGGGCAGGGGAACTGGGACAGAGCTCCAACCTGCCATGCAAAAGCAGGGCAAGCCTCAAAACATCTCTGAACTTTAGCTGCATTCCATTTTATTAGAGAAATAAAGCTGTCAAAGTTTATTGTGTCCCTATGAGCTTCTGTCTCTTCTTTAGGGTTTAAGCCCCTGGCATTCAACTGACACAGGCAGTTCTCTCATACAAGATCTCTCCAAGCAAGATCGTGGCAACTCAGAATTTTACAAATTCATTTGAAGCTAAAAGGATGATAGTCTACTAGGATGGAACTTAGGTTCCTCTTGGCAAAAGGAGCCTTCTCTAAGTGTGTCTTTGCCAAGACTTGAGCCTATAGTGCTGAACTAGACATCAGGAGGAAACAGAGAAGAGGCAGAGGAAGATAGGTAGGGTCTGGAGTATCTCTGAGCAAACAGCAAAATAACTGAGCTGAATCTGGGGACTCAGGAGGTAAAGGAGACTCTTGCTGCTTACGACGTTTGATCCCCGACAATTTACTATACACCTGAGAGGAGTGATTTGAAAAATGGGAAAGTTCTTACTGTCTATATTGCAGAGCTAGTGTGGGAATTGCAGAGCTCTTGGGAGAAAGGTAGAAGGACAGGCAAAGGGTAGGAAGGGACAGATTTTCATTTTCTTTTAGCCTTTTATGAAGAACAGCAATATACACAATAGACACCAATACAACAATACTGATGTCCAGTGAGGATTCTGGTCCTTTTAGTTCAATTGCCCCTTTGTAGATAAGACTTTTACTGTTTTCCTTAAAAATCGGAGCAATTATTTACTTTATTTTTTAAAGACTTTTTTGGATGCAGATCATTTTAAAAGTCTTTATTGAATTTGTTACAATATTACTGCTGTTTTATGTTTTGGTTTTTTGGCCGCAAGGCATGTGGAATCTTAGATCCCTGACCAGGGATCAAACCTTCACACCCTGTATTGGAAGCCGAAGTCTTAACCACTGGACCGCCAGGGAAGTCCCTGAGCAATTATTTTAATGCACAGATCAACTTCCCCCCAAATTTTGAGACTTTTCATGTTCCTTACTTGCACCATTACTTTACAGATATTTTTTCAATTAATTCATGGAGTATTTGGCGAGTTTCTCCTTTCTGCCACATACTTTACTATGTGGGTAGAAAAATGAATGAGATATTTCCTTTCCTTCAAGATGTGCATAGTTGTACTTTCTTGCTCCTTAAAGGCCACTTTATGTTTTTTGGTTCAATCTCTGTTAAGCAGAGAGTGTAGGCTTAACAGAGAGTGTAGGCTTTGGAAAATTCAAATCCTATTTCAACCAATCGTTAACTGAGTAACCATGAGTAAATTAACTCAATCCTGCTAACATTTTGGAAAGCAGTTTGACAGCACTGCATTTTGAGTCATAACCTTTGAGTTAGTAAATTAATTTCTAATAATCAATTTCTAAAAAACAATTTTTAAATATTGGAGCAGTTATAATCATGCAAAAGAATTTGTCGAGCTAATATTGTTGTTCTATGTACTTTTTAAGATATTTTAGATACTTCATTGAACAAAACATACAAAGGTTCTTGCCCTTATGTAGTTTATATTCTAGAAGCAGGTGACAGACAATAGTAAACAATAGACTAATTAAATAAGTAAAATACATAGTATGTTAGAAGGTGATGGGTGCTTTCAAAAAGTAAAAAAGTAGATCAGGGTAAAGGGGATCAGGAGTGCTGGGGATTCTGGGTGAGTTTCAGTTTTCTATAAGATCATCAGCATAAGCCTCATTGAGAAGGTAATATTTGAGCAAATACATTAAGGGGGTGAGGGATTGACTATGGGATCTGGGGGAAGAGGTTCGAAGCAGAGGAAGTAACCAGTGCAAAGGCCTTCAGGTGGGAACGTGTTTAGAGTATCTGAGGAATAGGAAGGAGGTCAATATGATTGGAGCTGAGTGAATGAAGGGGAGGGTGGTAGGAGATAAGGTTAGAGCTGTAATGGAGAGCTGTATCATTTAGGGCCTTGTAGGATACTGTAAAGACCACTTTTACAAGATGTGAGATGGGGAGCCATTGGAAATCTTTGGTGGAATGACATGATCTGACCTAGATTTTTTTTTTTTTTTTATGTAAAAAGTCTTAGTTTATTAACTCTCTCATGAAAAATCTGCACAATCACCACAGACACAGTCACTGCAGAGTCTTTACTCCTTCTGTTGTCCAATCTCCAGCTCACTTCTTTTTGCCAGCACCAACATTGGCCTTTGCAGTCCCCCTGACTTTCTTCATTCTGTTCTTGCGTTCCTTTCGCTGTTTTCTCGAGGTCTTTTTCTTCTCGTACAGGCCATGTCTTGCAAGCCTGTGTTTGGGCTCATTCTTCTTTGCGTAATCCAAGGTATCGTAAATCATGCCAAAGCCAGTTGTCTTGCCACCACCAAAATGGGTTCGGAATCTGAACACAAAGATGACATCTGGTGTGGTCTTGTACATTTTGTTTAGTTTTTCCCGAATTTCTGTCTTAGGTACTGTTGCCTTCCCAGGATGAAGGACATCGATGACCATTTGTTTCCGCTGAAGTAGTCGGTTGGTCATGAACTTCCTTGTCCGGATAGTTACCGTGTCGTTACGTGGGAACGGTTTCAGTCGTCGCAACACGCCCGGGCGCTGCCGACACCCTCTTCTCCTCCTGGGCTGCCTTCACCGGCGAACCGCCTACCCCAAATTAAGCGTTCAAGTGCGATGTGTCTCTCCTCACGCTACCCCACCCCACCCCACCCCACCCCACCCACTAGACTCCACGAAGCCGACAAACGCAGCAGCCGCTCCCGTAGTCCCCATTCCGAGGACTCCGAAGCCCGGCATGTCTGGGTCGACAGCGCAGCCCGGACTCCCCGCCGGCGGCTCCCCGGCCCTCGGCAACCGGCCTACGTCAGACACGGCCAGGGAAGAGCAATCGGGCTTCGGGCGGCCGTAGTGCTAACGGCGGGAACAGGGGACGGAGGATGGCCCAGATATGCGTTGGATGATCCCTGGATCCGCAAAGACTCACCATAATGGCTGACCTAGATTTTAATAGGATTTCTCATGGTTACGTTGAGAATAAATTGTACTATTATTTTTAACAGTGAGAAACTAGAAACATCTTGAATGGCCACAGAGGTGGAATGTATGCAATGAAATGTCATTCAACCATATACTTATAATACTGAGAGAAAAACAGAATGTAGAATTACATGTTTGTAATACAATTAGAACAAATTAAAGACAACAGTAATATGATAACAGCAATTAAATTAGTTGTGGGATTATGGGTATTTTTCCCACTCCATTTTCCACTATGTGGCTTTCCTAATGAGAACATGTATATAAATATATGACACCAAAATGGGTGTGATGTCAAAGATATAGGGTGAACCGAGAGAAGTTAAAGACCAAAAGCCTTGGTTCAATGAATTATGGTTGGAAGATATTAGAGACCTAGAGAGGCAAGCGAATGAGATGGAGGCTTGGAGAGTAGAGAAAGGAAGGCGTCATGGGGGCCTTGAAGGTCAGCATTTGTGTGCTGCTAATGTATATGTACTTGGAGGTTCTCAGTTCTTCAAGTCTCAAGCTCTCTGTGAAGTGGTGGTAATGACGGTAGCTGGGAGGAGGGTGAGCCAGCATCTGCTAGGCATGTCTGTACCTGGTAGTTTTTCTTGTTCTTTTTAACACTAAGTCTTGCTGGGTTCTTTGTGGGTTTCAACAACTTCGCTTTCTAATATCCCATCAAACCTTTGTTTTTCTAGGAAAGACTCTATGACAAATTATTGTTGGTGTAAGAAAGAAGTACAACCATCATGACTTCCTGGGGTGAGGGAGTTTTGATGAAGGGCCTAGGCAGAAGGGATGCTTTAAAACATTTATTTCCACCATTGAGCTCCTTGCTAAAAAACTACAAGTACTTTTAAAAGAAGAACTTGTTATTATATCAGAGAGAGTAGGCATTCTTCTTTTTCTAATTTTCTTCAGTGTTCATAGTAGAATGTGGGCATCCTATTCCCATATTATCTCTATGATTAATTTCTCAACCCTCCATTTATTAAGAAACTACTCTTTACTTGTGGTTGCCAAGGGGGAGGCAGGGAGGGAGAGGGATTGACTGGGAGTATGGCGTTGGTAGATGCAAACTATTACATTTAGAATGGGTAAACAACAAGGTCCTACTGTATAGCACAGGGAACTATATCTAATCTCCTGGGATAAACCATAATGGAAAATAATATTAAAAAAAAGAATGTCTCTGTGTGTATAACTGAGTCACTTTGCTGTAAGCAGAGATTGCCACATGGTAAATCAACTCTACTTCAATTAAAAATATAAAATAAAATCATAAAGAAACTAGTCTTTAGTAGATTAAAAGATTAAATCTCTGAAGTACAAATAAAAGTTTAATTCAAGGCTTAAATTTTGATACATTCAATTGTGACTTTAAAAATGAAGCTGGGCTTCCCTGGTGGCGCAGTGCTTGAGAGTCCGCCTGCCGATGCAGGAGACGCGGGTTCGTGCCCCGTTTCGGGAAGATCCCACATGCCGCGGAGCGGCTGGGCCCGTGAGCCATGGCCGCTGAGCCTGCGCGTCCGGAGCCTGTGCTCCGCAAATGGGAGAGGCCACAACAGTGAGAGGCCCGCATAACGCAAGGAAAAAAAAAAAAAAAAAAAAAATGAAGCTATTTTTTTTCCAAAGAATTTTTTTAAAAAGCTCTACTAAGTCAATAAAAGAGACATTTTAACACTAATTTTTACTTGACCTCAATGATTTGAATTCAGTATTTTCTATTTAACATCCTTAGTTTGTAAGCCCTGATTCTTTTTTTCTACATTTGAAAGTCCCAATCTGCCAAATTATTCATGGATCAGTCCATCTGTGAGTTCACTGGATGACTCAAGGAATGAGTGAAATTTAGTGTGTTTACAGCAAGATAGCACTGCTCAGGTGTCACTAATAACTAAGAATAACAATTCTTTGTGTGTACATTTCTTCCCTCCAGGTTTATTGGCCATTCCAATGTGCCTCACTTCTCCAAATTTTTGATTATGCTTCCTAAGCCCTCCAGATTTTTTTTCTTACCTTCAGAAGATAGAAAAGAGAGAAGAAAAAATATACAACAAAACAGATCAGCATGATGGTGGGCAAAGAATGGAAAGGCTGAAGAGAAGTAGAGAAAGATGTAATGGGAAGGTTAAGGAGGTGCTATGCATCTTTTCAGAAGAATGAAATCTTAAAAAACCGGGAGAGTGTTAAATTTACTTCCAACTGGCAGTATATACTTGTGGTTAGCTTTGACTATATATGTTTTTCTTTTTATGGATTCTTTAGGGCAGAGCCCCTGCCTAGAATTTCTTCAGGGGCTTCTGTAGTTCTGGAGCATGGAAGTCTTAGTCACTGCTGAACTTATTACCACCTGGGTGTTGGGATCTCATTCGCTGCTGAACACAAGTTTTGGGGATGTAGTTGTAAACAAAGCAGATCTAGTTCTTACCCTCGAAGGGTTTATATTTGGAGAGGCAGACAATAAACATGGATGCAAATAATTCAGATAATTTCAAGTGTTTATAAGTGCTACAAAGAAGATGGACTAGGATATTGTGTAAGTGGGCAGTGTTCTTCTGGTTATAATCGTCTGCAGGGACTCCATGAGAGGGATCATATTTGAGATCAGACCTTAAAAATGAAAAAGAGGGAGTCCTGTGAAGTCTGCGGGAAGAATGTTCCTTGGGCACAGATCCTGCTGGGGCATTCACTAAATATTGTTTGATTAGTGACTCCTCACTTTCTTTCATCTGCTTTTTCGTTGTCCTGGTTTTAGGCTGCCTAGAACATGAGATACATTTTCCCTCTTGGGGTCTTTTGGGATGGTGTTTTGCAGAGAGCTCTTAGTTATAATAAATAGAACAGACTCTCTGTGTGTGACAAGTGCCAGGCAATATGTTAAACACTTTTATAACAGTTCATGAAGTAGGTTTAGTATTTCCATTTGTACACATGAGGAAACTGAAGCCCAGAGAGGCTAAGTCATTTTTCCAAAGTCACCTAATCTCAGAGTCAAAGTCTCAGCCCATCTCTTTTTAAAACCAGAGCAAAACCACTTTTTACTAATACTGTCTAGATTTCTCTGGTGCTAAAGATGCAATAACTACCTTCTGCTGCCCCTGGGAACAGCCTAAGGACATCAAGGGGATTACTGTGGCTTTGTGAATTTCAGCCAATCCCAAGACTCAGTGCTTTCCATTAGATTTTTCTTAAGTCAAATATATGAGCTTCAATTTTTTTTCACCATCTTTATTGTAGTATAATTGTCTACAATGATGCATTAGCTTCTGCTGTATAAGAAAGTGAATCAGCCATACGTATAGACGTATCCCCATATCCCCTCCCTCTTGCATCTCCCTCTCACCCTCCTTATCCCACCCCTCTAGGTGTTCACAAAGCATAGAGCTGATCTCCCTGCGCTATGCAGCTGCTTCCCACCAGCCATCCATTCTACATTTGTATATATGTACATGCCACTATCTCACCTTGTCCCAGCCCACCCCTCCCTCTCTGCATGTCCTCAAGTCCACTCTCCATGTCTGTGTCTTTATTCCTGTCCTGCCTCTAGGTTCTTCAGAACCATTTATTTTTTAAAGATTCCATATATATATGTGTTAGCATATAGTATTTGTTTTTCTCCTGACTTACTTCATTCTGTATGACCGACTCTAGGTCCATCCACCTCACTACAAATAACTCAATTTCATTTCTTTTTATGGCTGAGTAATATTCCACTGTATATATGTGCCACATCTTCTTTATCCATTCATCTGTTGATGGACACTTAGGCTGCTTCCACATCCTGGCTATTGTAAATAGTACTACAATGAACATTGTGGTACATGACTCTTTTTGCATTATGGTTTTCTCAGGGTATATGCCAGTAGTGGGATTGCAATGGTAAATGGGAGTGTTTCCTTAATTTCTCTTTCAGATTTTTCATCTTCATCATTAGTGTATAGGAATGCAAGAGATTTCTGTGCATTAATTTTGTATCCTACTACTTTACCAAATTCATTGATTAGCTCTAGTAGTTTTCTGGGAGCATCCTTAGGATTCTCTATGTATAGTATCATGTCATCTGCAAACAGTGACAGTTTTACTTCTTCTTTTCCAGTTTGGATTCCTTTTATTTCTTTCTCTTCTCTGATTTCTGTGGCTAAAACTTCCAAAACTAATTTGAATAATAGTGGTGAGAGTGGGCAACCTTGTCCTGTTCCTGATCTTAGTGGAAATGGTTTAGTTTTTCACCATTGAAAACGATGTTGGCTGTGAGTTTGTCATATATGGCCTTTATTATGTTGAGGTAAGTTCCCTCTACGCCTACTTTCCGCAGGGTTTTTATCAAAAATGGTGTTGGATTTTGTCAAAAGCTTTTTCTGCATCTATTGAGATGTTCATATGTTTTTTCTCCTTCAATTTGTTAATATGATTTACCACATTGATTGATTTGTGTATATTGAAGAATCCTTGCATTCCTGGGATAAACCCCACTTGGCCATGATGTACGATCCTTTTAATGTGCTGTTGGATTCTGTTTGCTAGGATTTTGTTGAGGATTTTTGCATCTATGTTTATCAGTGATATTGGCCTGTAGTTTTTTTTGTGTGTGACATCTTTGTCTGGTTTTGGTATCAGGGTGATGTTGGCCTCGTAGAATGAGTTTGGGAGTGTTCCTTCCTCTGCTATATTTTGGAAGAGTTTGAGAAGGATAGGTGTTAGCTCTTCTCAAAATGTTTGATAGAATTCGTCTGTGAAGTCATCTGGTCCTGGGCTTTTGTTTGTTGGAAGACTTTTAATCACAGTTTCAATTTCAGTGCTTGTGATTGGTCTGTTCATATTTTCTATTTCTTCCTGGTTCAATCTTGGAAGGTTGTGCTTTTCTAGGAATTTGTCCATTTCTTCCAGGTTGTCCATTTTATTGGCATATAGCTGCTGGTAGTAATCTCTCATGATATTTTGTATTTCTGTCGTGTCAGTTGTTACTTCTTTTCATTTCTATTGATTTGAGTCTTCTTCCTTTTTTTTTTGATGAGTCTGGCTAATGGTTTATCAATTTTGTTTATCTTTTCAAAGAACAAGCTTTTAGTTTTACTGATCTTTGCTATCGTTTCCTTCATTTCTTTTTCATTTATTTCTGATCTGATCTTTATGATTTCTTTCCTTCTGCTAACTTTGGGTTTTTTATGTTCTTCTTCTCTAATTGCTTTAGGTGTAATGTTAGATTGTTTGAGATTTTTCTTGTTTCTTGAGGTAGGCTTGTATTGCTATAAACTTCCCTCTTGGAACTGCTTTTGCTGCATCCCATAGGTTTTGGGTCGTCGTGTTTTCATTGTCGTTTCTAGGTATTTTTTGACTTTCTCTTTGATTTCTTCAGTGATCTCTTGGTTATTTAGTAGTGTATTGTTTAGCCTCCATAAGTTTGTATTTTTTACAGTTTTTTTTCTATAATTGATATCTAGTCTTACAGAGTTGTGTTCAGAAAAGATACCTGATATGATTTCAATTTTCTTAAATTTACCAAGGCTTGATTTGTGACCCAAGATATGATCTATCCTGGAGAATGTTCCATGAGCACTTGAGAAGAAAGTGTATTCTGTTGTTTTTGGATGGAATGTCCTATAAATATCAATTAAGTCCATCTTGTTTAATCTGTCATTTAAAGCTTGTGTTTCCTTATTTGTTTTCATTTTGGATAGTCTGTCCTTTGGTGAAAGTGGGGTGTTGAAGTCCCCTACTATGATTGTGTTACTGTTGATTTCCCCTTTTATGGCTGTTAGCATTTGCCTTATGTATTGAGGTGCTCCTATGTTGGGTGCATAAAGATTTACAATTGTTATCTCTTCTTCTTGGTTTGATCCCTTGATCATTATGTAGTGTCCTTCTTTGTCTCTTATAGTCTTTATTTTAAAGTCTATTTTGTCTGATATGAGAATTGCTACTCCAGCTTTCTTTTGATTTCCATTTGCATGGAATACCTTTTTCCATCCCCTCACTTTCAGTCTGTATGTGTCCCTAGGTCTGAAGTGGGTCTCTTGTAGACAAAATATATATGGGTCTTGTTTCTGTATCCATTCAGCCAGTGTATGTTTTGGTTGGAGTATTTAATCCATTTACATTTAAGATAGTTATTGATATGTATGTTCCTATTACCATTTTCTTAATTGTTTGGGGTTTGTTATTGTAGGTCTTTTCCTTCTTTTGTGTTTCCTGCCTAGAGAAGTTCCTTTAGCATTTGCTGTAAAGCTGGTTTGGTGGTGGTGAATTCTCTTAGCTTTTGCTTGTCTGTAAAGATTTTAACTTCTCTGTCGAATCTGAATGAGGTCCTTGCTGGATAGAGTAATCTTGGTTGTACGTTTTTCCCTTTCATCACTTTAAATATGTCCTGCCACACACTTTTGGCTTGCAGAGTTTCTGTTGAAAGATCAGCTGTTAACCTTATGGGGATTCCCTTGTATGTTATTTGTTGTTTTTCCCTTGCTGCTTTTAATATTTTTCTCTGTAGTCAATTTTTGATAGTTTGATTAATATGTGTCTTGGTGTGTTTCTCCTTGGATTTATCCTGTATGGGACTCTCTGCGCTTCCTTGACTTGATTATTTCCTTTCCCATATTAGGGAAGTTTTCAACTATAATCTCTGCAAATATTGTCTCAGAACCTTTCTTTTTCTCTTCTTCTTCTGGGACCCCTATAATTCGAATGTTGGTGTGTTTAATGTTGTCCCAGAGGTCTCTGAGACTGTCGTCAATTCTTTTCATTCTTTTTTCTTTATTCTGCTCTGTGGGAGTTATTTCCACTATTTTATCTTCCAGGTCACTTATCAATTCTTCTGCATCTGTTATTCTGCTATTGATTCCTTCTAGAGAATTTTAAATTTCATTTATTGTTCAACGCTGTTCATCATTGTTTGTTTGTTCTTTAGTTCTCCTAGGTCCTTGTTAATCATTTCTTGTATTTTCTCCATTCTATGTCCAAGATTTTGGATCATCTTTACTATTATTACTCTGAATTCTTTTTCAGGTAGACTGCCTATTTCCTCATCATTTGTTTGGTCTGGTGGGTTTTTACCTTGCTCCTTCATCTGCTGTGTATTTCTCTGTCTTCTCATTTTCCTTAACTTACTGTGTTTGGGGTCTCCTTTTCGCAGGCTGCTGGTTCATTGTTCCCGTTGTTTTTGGTGTCTGCTCCTAGTGGGTAAGTTTGGTTTAGTGGGTTGTGTAGGCTTCCTGGTGGAGGAGACTGGTGCCTGTGTTCTGGTGGATGAGGTTGGATCTTGTCTTTCTAGTGGACAGGACTGCATCCAGTTGTGTGTTTTGTGGTGTCTGTGAGCTTATTATGATTTTAGGCAGCCTCTCTGCTAATGGGTGGGGTTGTGTTCCTGCATTGCTAGTTGTTTGGCATGGGGTGTCCAGCACTGGAGCTTGCTGGTCATTGAGTGAAGCTGGGTCTTAGTGTTGAGATGGAGATGTCTGGGAGAGCTCTCGCCGACTGATACTACGTGGGGCCAGGAGGTCTCTGGTGGACCAGTGTCCTGAATTCGGCTCTCCTACCTCGGAGGCTCAGGCCTGAAAGCAGGCCGGAGCACCAAGACCCTGTCAGCCACACGGCTGGGGAAGATGGGCTATGAGTTTGGTGTCCACTACTGACCTGTTGTAGCTCTGTCTCAGCTGTCTCCAAAGGTCACCCAGACACATTGGGTTATTCCACCATTCCTCAGAACTTGCACATGCCAGTGTGGGATTTGTAGTTGTCCTCCTGATACTCTTCATTGAAATACCTTGCATTGATGGTGGTGAGAGATATGCTAATAGTCTTGGTTCTCTTCAGTTCAGAGACTGGGACAGTCTGAGCCTTCAAGTGGCCAAGTCAGGAGCAGCCAGCCAATGGTCCCAAAGTGATAACATGTCAGATTCCAAGAAGGCTTTCTGCAGCACCTGAGCAGTATTCCCAAGCAGCCTATCTGCTCAGCTGCAGCACTCTGACCGGGGAACTCGGTGGGATCCTCAAATGAGGATTTCTGCCGGCCCTAGAGCCTGACTTGCCCACCCAGGCAAGGAGTTGAGGAGAGCATCTACTGGCCCCGTCTCACCAGAGGAGCAGACACCTGGAAGCTGGGCGGCCAACAGCACAGGGGATGTGGTGGGTGGGCAGGGCTGACAGCCTCCTGAGAAAAGCTGGAACCGGGTGGAGGGTTCCTGTGCTACTGCCTAGGTGGGGGGAATTAATTCAGAGCCAAGGCTGAGGGTAGTTCCCAGCCCACCCTGCCTGGAAAGGCTGGTGTTACCCCACCCAGTCCTGCTAAGGCCTGAGCTTCAATTTTTTTTTTTTTTTTTCGGTACGCAGGCTTCTCACTGTTGTGGCCTCTCCCGTTGCGGAGCACAGGGCTCCGGATGCGCAGGCTCAGCGGCCATGGCTCACGGGTGCAGCCGCTCCACGGCATGTGGGATCTTCCCAGACCGGGGCACGAACCCGCGTCCCCTGCATAGGCAGGTGGACTCTCAACCACTGCGCCACCAGGGAAGCCCTGAGCTTCAATTTTTAATGATGCTCTTCAAAGCCAGAGATTCTTCCCATTCCTTGGTTTCTCTATTGATCTTTTTGACAGGAGACCTACACATCTGCTACAACTAGTCACAGAGAAAAGATGCATCTAGCTCCTATTTTACAGTTCAGAAAACTGAGGCTTAGAGGGTGACGGCCAAAGGTCATAGTTATTTGAAATCACCACCGTATGTGCTCTTATGAAGAGCCTCTACCCTCTCCTTCTTAGCTGAAAGCAAAACAGCTCTTGGTTCTCTGCTACTAATGCATTGCTCACCAGGAGTTTATGAGAAAAGTCCTCCCCATCTTAAGAATATTGCTTTATAAGAAATACAACCATATTAGGGACTTCCCTGGTAGTGCAGTGGTTAAGACTCCAAACTCTCAATGCAGGGGGCCCGGGTTTGATCCCTGGTCAGGGAACTAGATCCCACATGCATGCTGCAAGTAAGAGTCTGCATACCACAACTAAAGAGCCTGCCTGCCACAATTAAGACCTGGCCAAACAAATAAATAATAATAAAATTAAAAATATTTTTTAAAAATTAAAAAAAAAGAAATAAAACCATATCATAAGCTCTTAGATGTGGAGAAGGAAAAATGTACTCATAATCCCATGAAGTCAGCATTTTCATTTCCTTTCTGTATTTTCCCCCCATGCATGCTTTTAATACTTTGTTTTTAAACAAAGTAGCCCATGCTTATATACAAATTTGAACAATTACAGAGTATAATATAAAAATTAATAAAATGCTACTAGTGTTCCTTTCAATTGTATACTTCCACAGGTAACCAGTGTTAAAATATGTGTGTATTCTTTAGCACATATCATCTTTCTTTTTAGGGATAAATACATACAAACAGAATTCATGAATATATATATGTTTGAATATGTATGTAAGTTCATATTCATATATATGTGTATATATATTTAAAATCTCTTTTGATTCCTTCCTTCCTTTGCTCCTTTGTTTATTCCTTCTTTCTTTCTTCCCTCCCTTCCTCCCTCCCTCCCTTCCCTTCTCTCTTGGTTCACAATATATTTATAGCACGCTCTTTTCACTTAACAATATATTGTTGACATTTTTTGAAGTTAATAGTTTGCCATCCTGGCTGTATGCTGGAATCACCAAGGAGCTTTAAAAGTACTAATGGGTCCAACCTCCAGAGATTCTGAATTAATCTTCTGAGGTGAGGCCTGAGCAGCAAAATTTAGAACCCCCCCCCCAGGGTGGTTCTGAAGTGCAGCCACATTGAGAACCACTGTTTAAGTCATTATACATAGATCCAACTCATTCTTATTAATGGCTATATAATATTCCATACTGTTGCTGTACTAAAATTTATTTACCTATTTTTCTTTTGATAAACATTCAGTTTATTTCCATTACCTTGTTTTGCTAACATGTTTCAATAAACATATCGATATATCCTTAATTCCTGATTGCTTTATTTCTATGAAATACAGTCCTAGAAGAGGGATTCTTGGGTTACAGGTATGAGCATTTAAATTTTTAATAGGTACTGCCTGATTATTTAGCAAAAAGCTCTTAATAAGACCTACTTCCAGTAGCAGTCTATACAGTGCTCAGTTCCTTACACCTTTGCCAATCTGAAGAGAGATGAAAGGTATTTGTTTGCTTGTGTTTTTTCACCTACTACTGAAGTTGAGCATCTTTTTATTCATACTTATTTGCTATTTGCATTTCTTTTCCTGTGGCTTGCTTATTCATATTTTTTTGGCCATATTTAATTGCCATTTGTCTTTTCTTGTCAAATTTTAAGAGATTGTTGAACACTAGGAATATTACTCTTTTTGATCATATGTATTGCAGCATTTTCTCTAGTCTACTATATGTATTTTGATAATTTATATGGCACTATGTATATTTAAAATTTTTGGGACTGTATAAACAAATTTTTTCTCATTTTTAATTCTTTGTAATATTCAAATATTTTTTCATATTGGTAATCCTTTGTTATTGCCATTTCTAATGGCTGCATACAGTTCATTATATTCAAGTTATATATTTAAATATCATTATATATCAGGTTTGCTATATTCATTTAAGCTTCCAAAAAATATTCCATGACTGTTGTTTTAAATAATGCTCTAATTAATGTTTTCTTGCATTTAGCTTTTTCAATAGTTTGGATGCTTAGGAAATTCCTACAAGTGAAATAATTAGATCAAGATATAAATATATATTTTAAAAATTTTATTTATTTATTTTTTGGCTGCATTGGGTCTTTGTTGCGGTGTGCAGGCTTCTCATTGCAGTGGCTTGTCTTTGTTGTGGAGCACGGGCTTTAGGCGCGTGGGCTTCAGTAGTTGTGGCATGCGGGCTCAGTAGTTGTGGCTTGTGGGCTCTAGAGCGCAGGCTCAGTAGTTGTGGCTCACGGGCTTAGTTGCTCCACGGCATGTGGGATCTTCCCAGACCAGGGCTCGGACCTGTGTCCCCTGCATTGGCAGGCGGATTCTTAACCGCTGTACCACCAGGGAAGTCCCTATAAATCTTTTTTATGGTTTGTGGTAAATGTTTCCTAAACTCTGTTATAGTTTTCGGCCAGCCAATCAGTATAGAAAATTACAGGTAATATAACTTTAGTGTTTACACAATAATATCTCCTAGGGGACAAATCATATTACAGAATTTAAAAAATAGGTTTTTAAAGTCAGTTATTAGCTCCATTGTGAAGAAGGACTGGATTCTTTTGCAGGTTACCTAAGAAGGTAGGTTCAGTTCAAATAAAAATATCTTTCGCATAACTACTGTGTGCCAGAAGTCATGTTACGTGCTGCAAGGGATAAGTCATATGTGGCTACTGCTTTTCAAGAAAATTTCAATTTAATGGGGGAGCAAAACCAGATATCTTATTTTATACTTTCTTTTATAAAAAAGAAGTATGAAGGGGAAGAGATGGGATTTGATTGCCTCAGTTAAGTTTTCTTAAAGGTACTGCTCTTTGAGGTAGTCTTACAGGATGAATAGTGTTTTAATGGTCAGTGATGAGGAGAGTAGAGTTGATTAGAGGGTGTGTTTTCTGAGCAGAGGGAACAACATAAATACAGACAAAGATTTTGGAATGTAAGTTGGTGGAGGTAGCATGGCTGGAGCACAGTAACTCGCTTGGCTGGAGAGAAGATGCCATACTGGAAAAATAAATGTGCAGTAGATTGTTGCAGGCTTTGAAGGTACTTTTAATTTGATAGGAAGAATGAAATAGTGAATGATCTTAGCTGGGAGTTGTATTTTGGAATATTAATTTGGTGTTACCTGTGGATTAGACTGAAATGAAAAAAGCCAGCTACCTAGTGGCTAAGGGTTTGGGCAACTTATTTATTCTTGTAGAGCCCACTTATCTGCAAGAGAGGAACAATAATGCTTATGCCATGGTGCAGTTATGGTTAAATAAGATGGTGTATATAAAGGGCATGGAATGGCTCCTGATACATACTGGGTATATTATAGCAATTGTTATTAAATTGATCTTATATTCTATATACCTTGATAATAAGCAACTCAGATAGAAATGCAGAGTCACTTCAATTAGTTCCAGTCCTATAATATTAAGGCTAAATTAGCGTTCATGTTTTCCCCCCCAAGATCCTTTGGAAACTCATTGGATGGATGTTCTAAACCAAGCAAGAGTGACTCAATTTGTCTTCTTGGGACTCACTGGTAACTGCGTGGTGGAAATACTATTTTTCATGGCATTCTTAGCCATGTATGTGCTAACCCTTTGGGGGAACATTCTCATCATGGTTACCGTAGTCTTTACTCCACGCCTTAGTACACCCATGTATTTCTTCCTGAGCAATCTGTCCTTTATTGACATCTGCCACTCATCTGTCACTGTGCCCAAGATGCTGGAGGGTTCGCTTTTTGACAGAAAGACCATTTCCTTTGACAACTGCATTGCACAGCTCTTCTTCCTACATCTGTTTGCCTGTACTGAGGTCATTCTGCTGACCATTATGGCCTATGATCGTTACACAGCCATCTGTGCTCCATTACACTACCCCAATGTGATGAACATGAGGGTCTGTGTACAGCCTGCCTTTGTGTTCTGGTTGGCGGGTACTGTTCACTCACTGGTGCAGAACTTCTTGACCATTCGTCTACCTTACTGTGGCCCCAACGTTATTGATAGCTACTTCTGTGATGTTCCTCCTGTCATCAAGCTGGCCTGCACAGATATATGTCTCACAGGAATGCTGATTGTGTCCAATAGTGGAACCATTTCCCTCTCCTGTTTCCTGGCTTTGCTCGCCTCCTACACCATCATCTTGTTTTCTCTTAGAAAACAGTCAGCTGAAGGACGCAGGAAAGCTCTGTCCACTTGCTTAGCCCACTTCATGGTGGTTGCCCTCTTCTTTGGACCATGTATCTTCATTTACACTCAGCCAGACACCAGCTTCTCCAATGACAAGCTGGTATCTGTCTTCTACACAGTGGTCACCCCTTTGTTGAATCCCTTCATTTACACCTTGAGGAATGAGGAAATACAAAGTGCTATGAAGCATCTCAGACAGACATGAGTTTTTTCATGAAATCATGTATACTATGGGGTTGGAATTATAGATATTATTATGGTCATATCTTTAATGAGAGTAAAAGTAAGAAATCAAAATCGTTAGGTGAAATGGCATGGAGCAGGGCAGACTTCTGCACTGAAGAGAGTGACTTGTTAACTATTACTTAAATAAAGGAAAAGATCATATTGTAATATGTAAAGAAAAAGGATCTGGAAAAGTTTAAAGAAGACTTCTAGTTACACCAGTAAAAAAACACACAGACTTCAGGGCATGGTCTCAGTTTCAGGAACAGGTAAAGTTGTAAGAGAACCTACTTTTTTGATTTGTATTGTTCTTTAGGTTATTGCCTCTGGGAAGCTATACTCACACCTGTGTTTTATACATTATAGTGGTTTTAATCCTGCTTTCAAATATAAATATTCTCAAGGTGTTTAAGCCTTATCCTATTTATATTGAATTAAATTTAGTCACTTTGAAACTGATTCTCTCATTTCTTTCTACATCTATTTTGTACTTTTTGTAGTACTTTGACAAAATCAAGATGGAGATGTAGTAGAACTTATTTTTGTATTAGAACTTATTTAAAATAAACTTTATTGATATAGAAATTAATTACACAAAATGTACTCATTTTATTGTACAGTTTGATAAAATTTGACAAAGGTATACCCATCTAACTACCTCTTTAATCAAGATATAGAACATTTCCATCACCCCAAAAAGTTTCTTCAGCACCTTCCCAGAAATCACTTTATTCCCACCCAAGAGCCCAAGCATCTGATTTTTTGTCGCTGTAAATTTGTCTTTCCTATAGTTTCATATAAATTGAATCATACAGTATGTACTCTTTTATGCCTGACTTCTTTTGCTCCGCATGCTGTTTCTGAGATTAACCCATGTCTTTGTGGGTATCAGTAGTTTAATCCTTCTTATTGTTGAGTAATATTTTATTGTATGGGCATTCTACAATTTGTTTATTCATTAACGTATTGATTGACATTTGGGTGTTTCTAGTTTTTTTATAATTATGAATAAAGTAGCTATAACATTTATTTACAGGTTATTTTGGATATGTATTTTCATTTCTCTTGGGTCACTAGGAGTAGAATTATTGGATCACATGGTAAGTGTATGTTTAACTTGTAAGAAACTACAAGACAGTTTTTCAAAGTCATTGTATGATTTTATACTTTCATCAGAAGTATAAGAGTTTAACAACCAACAATGGGAATTGTCAATCTCTAATTTCAAGCATTCTGGTGAGTGTGTGTGTAGTTTTATTCTTCATTTCCCTAATGATTACTGTTGAGAATCTTTTCATTTGCTTATTATCCTTTCATATATCTTGTTTTGTGATGTTCCTATTCAACTATTTTGCTCATACATTATTTTTTGTCTTCTTGTCACTATGTTGTAAGAATTCTTGGTATATTCTGGATATAAGACCTTTGATGGATATATGTCTTGCCAATATTTTTATTACTCTCTGGCTTGCAGCTTTATTTTCTGAATGATATATTTTGAAGAGCAGAAATTTAAACTTTAAGTCCAATTTTTCAATTTTTACTTTTACAATTGATCCTTTTTGTGTCCTAAGAAATCTTTGCCTACACCAAAGTCTTGAAGATTTTCCCATTTTTTTCTAGAAATTTTATAGTTTCAGCTTTAAATTTTAGGTCTGTGATCCATTTTGAGTTTACTTTGTTATATGGTATAAGATAAAGGTTGAGATTCATTTTTTCAATCTATTTAGTTGATCCAGCACCATCTGAAAAGACTATTTTTTCCCCATTCAGTTACCTTGACACCTTTGTTGAAAGTCAGTTGACCTTTTGTGTCAATTTATTTTTGGATTCTATATTCTGTTCCATTGACATATATGTCTATATTTAAATCAATAGCACGTTGTCTTGGTTACTTTATAGTAAATCTTGAAGTTATGTAGTGTGAGCCCTCAAACTTTCTTCTTTTTCAAAATTGTTTTGCTATTTTAAATTCTTTGTATTTCCATGTAAATTTTTGTAAAAAGCTTGTATAGTTCTACAAAGAATAGTGCTGGAACTTA
Source organism: Lipotes vexillifer (assembly GCF_000442215.2). NCBI lineage: Eukaryota > Metazoa > Chordata > Mammalia > Artiodactyla > Lipotidae > Lipotes > Lipotes vexillifer. The sequence continues at coordinate 518,659 of NW_006774793.1, forward strand.
GATTAGGATTGCATTGAATCTATAGATCAGTTTGGGAAAGAATAGACCTCTTAATGATATGCAGCCTTTCAATCCATTAACATGGTATATCCCTTTATCTATTTAGGTTTTCTTTAATTTCTCTCAGCAATGTTACTCATCTTCATTTGTAATCACACATATTAAATTAAATTTGGCCCCAAGTACTTTATGTTTGTTGATGTTATTGTTAATTTAATTTAAAATTATTTATTGGTAGTGTATAGAAATACAATTAATTTACATACAGTTGACCCTTGAACAATGTGGGTTTCAATTTCATGGGTCCACTTTTGCTGGATGTGTTAATTAGCTTGATTATGGTAATCATTTTACAATGTATACATATATCAAATTACTAGATCATGTTGTACACTTTAAATATATTAATTTTTTTGTCAATTAGTCCTCAATAAACCTGGGAAGAAGAATGAGAAAGCAATGCAGCCCTTTTGACATCTTGATTTTAGTTCAGTGAAATTTGTGTTGAACATCTGACAGAGCTGTAAGAGAATAAATTTATATTGGTTTAAGCTTCTAAGTTTGTGGTAAAGTTGTTATAGCAGCAATAAAAAATCAATACAGATATGCTTATATGGGATTTTTTTTGCCCGATAAAGGAAGCGTATGTGCCTCTATGAAAAAAACTACAAAGCTCTGCTGAGAAAATGTGAAGAGATAAAGATGTATACATGTCGCTGTAAAAGAATAAAAAATTGTTAATATAACGGACCTTCTTAAATTGATTTATAAATTTAATTTACTCAACATAAAAATTCCACAGGACTTTTTTGGGTAAAATTTTCAATAATATTCTAAAATTTATATGAAGAAATAGGTGAAAATAGTTAAGAAGGTGCTTGGATTTATATAATTTCAGAGTGCTAATTTCCTGAATTAACTAATATCACTCTTTGGGAGAAGCGTAACAATTTATTGTCCAATGGGCAAGTCCAAATCAAGAAGACTCTATGTCAAATTCCTTAGGTAAAGAGAATGATGATGTATTGTGACCAAAGGGAGCAGGATTAGAGGACCCTATAGATGGTCAGAGAGCTGCCATATAAAATAGTTATATCAATTTTAATGGAAGTAATGGAATGAAATAGAATATGCTTAATAATAAAAATATATCTAATCTTTCTTTGATTATCTGAAAGGAATCAGAATTGACTGAGGCCTTTGGGTTATTATTCTACCAACTTCTGTTAACTTGTAGAGATAATGCTTATGAGTACTTTAGGGAATTGTGTTCCAGATAATATGGTCATCCACATACACAACACTGAGGGAGTGACTCACTAACTCTGGCTAAAAGGTAAGAAATGACTGAAATGACAGAAAGTACTCAAAAGAACAAAGAATAAGAAGCAGTTTAAATCCGGAGCCTGTGCTCTGCAACGGGAGAGGCCACAACAGTGAGAGGCCCGCGTATCGGTAAAAAAAAAAAAAAAAAAAAAAAAAAAAAAGAAGCAGTTTATTAAACTGTGGGATGCTCATGAAAATATCTAAACACCATTACATGCAAATTGACAAACAAATGTAGCATATTGTCAATCCCCTCCAATTTTCATATATAGCCCAAGTCAAAATCAGAGCTTTATGTATTTGTGATGAAATTAGGCCCAGATATCACTACTACACACACCTGAAAAACTGAGAAAAATGATCTAATTATCCCTCTACATTCTGGACTTTTATATGTATAGATTTTCATACTCATTAGTACCTTTTAAGCAGAAGTAAATTCCTAAGGCCTTATTTGTTTATTTCTATTATGGCAATATTAGTTACTCTATTGCAGAGAAGATGATTGTAACCTGAGGAATTCAGCTGTCTATTACAAAGCTGCTGAACAAATTTCTATATGATAAATAATGATCCTCGTCTCCTCTTTAAAGTAAGTCAACCACAGAACCAAGAGTCAAGATATCTTCATTTTACTCTTTACTCTTCTATTTATTTAATGAACACATTTTATCTTATCCCTGAGTCTAAAAAGCTATTTCTGTGAATTGGAGAATAAATGCTTTTTTTTTTTAACATCTTTACTGGAGTATAATTGCTTTACAATGGTGTGTTAGTTTCTGCTTTATAACAAAGTGAATCAGTTATACATATACATATGTTCCCATAACTCTTCCCTCTTGCATCTCCCTCCCTCCCACCCTCCCTATCCCACCCCTCTAGGTGGTCACAAAGCACTGAGCTGATCTCCCTGTGCTATGCGGCTGCTTCCCACCAGCTATCTATTTTACATTTGGTAGTGTATATATGTCCATGTTACTCTCTCACTTCGTCCCAGCTTACCCTTCCCCCTCCCCATGTCCTCAAGTCCATTCTCTATGTCTGCATCTTTATTCCTGTCCTGCCCCTAGGTTCTTCAGAACCATTTTTATTGTTTTTTTTTTAAGATTCCATATATATGTGTTAACATACGGTATTTGTTTTTCTCTTTCTTACTTCACTCTGTATGACAGACACAAGGTCCATCCACCTCACTACAAATAACTCAATTTCGTTTCTTTTTATGGCTGAGTAATATTCCATTGTAGAGAATAAATGATTTTAGCTCCCTGAAGAGTTGTGAGGATTAATGTGATTGAAGACCAGCAGTTTTAGAAATTTTGCAGCAACTATTAAAAAAAAAGCAAACATGACATTGTTCCATTGTTGTTGCCATGAAACGTTGTCTTACTTACTAGCACATTGCGGGTGTTCCTTTGTGTGGCTGATTCCTGCACAAGGCGGTTCCATTTGGGTTCTTTGATGGGCTATATCTCCTGACTGTCTGCCCATTTCCTATAATAAAAGCATTTATTTCATACAAATTCCATAATTCTCAAATTCCATAATTCTCAAATTCAGTTTAGTTATTCCACCAACCAATCCCAATGAATGTAACTTTATACTATGCAGAGAGTTACCTTTGGGAATGAGACTACTCTATTATTAGAATTTCGACTGCAAGTTGAACTGTTCTGCCAAGAAAACCTTACAGAACACATTTCCTGGCAAAAGTACCATAAAAAATATGACATGGGTCATGTGACCCCCACGTTTATTGACCACACCCGTACTGATTGCCTGGGAAATCCCACTGCATTTAAGCATGTCCTTCTCACTGATGGAGTGAGAGTGAACTACTGGGTCCCATTATGCCATGCTTTTTGTATACAGTTATGTGAGACACTGTTGCCTGGAAGACCCTCTTCATATCCAGTTATCCAATCCACTCAGCATACACCACTCAGAGTACAATGTATCACAATGTTACAATGTGTGTCACCATAACTAGACTCAAGATACTGGATTATAGACCATGTTTTGCTCAACCTGGTATTTTCTCCCAGCCATTAGTGTGATATTGTTTAGTAATAAATGCTTAGTTGAATAAATTCTCTACATAATAACTAGAATAATTTCATTAAAACACAAATTGTATCATGTCTTTTCTGTGCTTGCACCATTCTGATGGCTTCCCACTGTACTGAAAAATATTCCAAACTCCTTGAGAGGGCATGAAAGTAGTCTTTTTACTTCTCCAATATCATCTCTCACCATTCTCTGCCTCACAGTCAAAGCTGTAACCACACTGGTCTTTTAATTCTTGGTACAAGTCAAGGTCTTTCTGAACATAGATCTTTACACCTGTCATTTCCTCTGCCTAGAATGTTCATCACCTCTCTTTTCTCATGGTTGGCTCTTTTTCATCTTTCAGATCTTAGCTTAAATGCCATTTCCTCAAAGAGCTCCTCCTTGTCTAACCAATCTAAAGACAGTCTCTTCTATAACTCTCTAACAGCATTGTCCTTCATGGCATTTGTCATGATCTGTAATTAAAATTTGTTTATATTTTTGTTTTCTATTCTCACTAGACTCTAAGCAACATAAAAGAGTGATTATACGTTTTATTTATGATTATAAACCTAGTACTTAGCACATAATAGGTGCTCAGTAAATATCTGTCAAATGAATGGATAATAAGATATCCCCATTTCATTGTTTTTTTTTTTTTTTTTGCGGTACATGGGCCTCTCACCGCTGTGGCCTCTCCCGTTGCGGAGCACAGGCTCCGGACGCACAGGCTCAGCGGCCATGGCTCACGGGCCCAGCCGCTCTGCGGCACGTGGGATCCTCCCGGACCGGGGCACGAACCCATTTTCCCTGCATCGGCAGGCAGACTCCCAACCACTGCACCACCAGAGAAGCCTGGCTGTAGTGTGTTTTGAACAATTCTTCAGAGGAGGCTGGATAAAACCCAGGAAAACTTAGAAAATCTGTAGCGGGTAAAGGGAGACTTGCTTCTCTTCCACCTTTGAGTTGAGGACAGACTTGCTCATTCTTAAACTGGAGGTCAAGGTCCAGGCCTAACAGCGTCACTGTCTTGACTAGATTATCCTCAGTTCTTTCTAAAGTCCAATTCTGTTGTCTGACTTACTGGACCACAGTAAAACAAAAGTAGTTGCTTTTTTAAAAATTAGCTTACCTTTGACCCAAGTATCACTAATTTTTATAAGAAACGTATATATTATATAGAGTCCCAAGACCTTAGCTCTTAAGGGGAGTTGACCTAATCTATTTTTTATTTTTTAATAAATAGAGAAAACAAGGCACAGAGAAGTAAAGCAACTGGCTCAAGTTCATAGAGAACTGGAGAACTGGAGTAATAGCTGGGTCTAGAGCTTGGGCCTCTTGACTTTTGGTCCAGTCTTTCTCTACCACCTCTCTGACCTGAATTTTTGTGGTGACTGGCATAACCGAAGTATTAAGTAAAATGTGTCTCAGTGACCTCTCTCTTCCTCTCCTAGGTGTCCTGGGTTGGCTTGAGTGGGCATCTGTGGGGAGCCTCTCTTCTCTAGCTTGCCTCTTACGTGCCACTGCCTCGACGTACAGCCTTCCACCCAAGCAAGCTGTCCTCTTGGTTTCTTGGGCACTATCATCCTACGTTACCTTCTTCCCATCACTGATGACTACAGGTTCTTCATTTTGTCCTTCAAGATCAGGCTTTCTGCCAGACAAATGAATCAACTCCACACTGGTTATGAAAAAAGGATAGAGAAAACTTTTCTCTTCTGCTCCATCACCCTTTCTTCTCAAGTATTTTCTATGTCTGATTATGCTGTTCTGCAGACAATGGCTTTTTTGTTGTTTATAGCAGAGAGACGTCTAATGGCAGTGTCAAATCAGAGAACTAGCAAAGCAGATCTATGGCAAAGAAGGTATTTTGGGAGGGAGAGAAGTCTTTTAGTTATCATTTAAGTTAAACTCATGGTATCTAGTGCTTGGATTAAACTAATATTTATAGTAATATCATAATGTAGCTATGGATTGATTTTACTATTTAGAAATTCTTCTTAGGGTGTTCACTTAAAGTTTTTGCTCCAGAAAACTACTTTAAATGTTTGATGATTTACATCTGTTACCTTTGTAATTTATTAAGCTCTAAAAGGATGATTGCAAAAGTGAAAGCTGAAGAACTAACCAAAAATGGAGCCAGGGTTTATTTTAAAATCAATATGAAAAATTTCACCTGCACAGATAGAAAAGCGTGTGCAGATTGAGCACTAGGTCTGAAACGATGACTGTTCCCTCATCAGAGGATATGGATATACATTTTTTTTTTTTTCGGTAAGCAGGCCTCTCACTGTTGTGGCCTCTCCCGTTGCGGAGCACAGGATCCGGACGCGCAGGTTCCGCGGCATGTGGGATCTTCTCGGACCGGGGCACGAACCCATGTCCCCTGCATCGGCAGGCGGACCCTCAACCACTGCGCCACCAGGGAACCCCTGGATATACATTTTTAACTAAGCTTTTTCCATCACAATATATTTTTTTCTATTTCTGTGGAGCCTCAGGAAAAAATGTTCAGAAAAATGCACATGTGTTCAACTGCAGTAGAAATCTGGTGTTAGTTTATGTCAAAAATATGGTTCACACATCAAAAAATCTAGTGTCTACTGCATACATTTCAGAAAAACAGAAGAAAACAGTTAAGAGCAGAAACAGTAAATCTAAAACGTCTATCTCCCTCCTGGCACTCCAAAGGCAAAAGCACTCCAGCAGGGAACTGGAAGGAGATGATGAGGTCTGAGCAGAGCCTAGGCCCTGGCCACAGAGACAAGAGACTGCCACCAGGGAACCCCTGGATATACATTTTTAACTAAGCTTTTTCCATCACAATATATTTTTTTCTATTTCTGTGGAGCCTCAGGAAAAAATGTTCAGAAAAATGCACATGTGTTCAACTGCAGTAGAAATCTGGTGTTAGTTTATGTCAAAAATATGGTTCACACATCAAAAAATCTAGTGTCTACTGCATACATTTCAGAAAAACAGAAGAAAACAGTTAAGAGCAGAAACAGTAAATCTAAAACGTCTATAAAACTCACCCTGGGTTGTTTCTGACGCTCTCAGCACCTCCGAAGAGACCTGAATTATCAGTCTCGTAGTTTCAATAACATGAGTATTATTTTCTGGAAAGAAGAACAATTTCCCGAGACCGAGCAGGGGCGAGCTCGGCGGTCCGAGCCGCACAAACGAGAGAAACGTGCCACTCGCGAGGCGTCGCGCGCGCCCGGGACAGGGAGCCAATGAGAACGCTGGGAGAGCTCGAGACCCGGCCCTGAGGGCGACGGCCGCGAACCGGCTCGAAGATGAGCGTCGCTGGGCGGGAGCGCGCGGAGCGGGGCGGGCGTGGAGCGTGCGGAGGCCGCGCGCTGCCTCTCAGAGGCCGGACTGCGCTGCGGAGAGGCGGCGATGGCAGCGGTAACTGGAGCCGCGTCCGGGGTGAGGCCCAGGGACGCCTTTGAACTCTGCATCCAGAAAACCTAAGATGGAAGAAGAAAGGTCAGAGACATTGACTAACCTGGAAACAGGGACCTCTTTGGAACTTTGCTTTTATCCACAGTAGCTTTTAAAAGTATCATCGAGTGAAAGTGATTTCCTCGTCTTATTTTGCTTATTGGGAAGAACCAAGGGATTTTATGTTTCCCTTTAGTTTTGCATGAACTCCATAGGAAAAGGAGCCCTTAAAGGGTTTGGGAGTAACAAGAAGAGAATGAAGACAGACAGGCTTGTGCGCGCTCTCTCTGTTTTCCCTCTCCTTCAAAGAAAAGAATTTACAATGCAACCTTGTAACAGCTGCTGCCCAGCTTTAACCACCAAGAGAAAGTAAATAAAATAAATACATAAATAAATAAGAGAAAGTAAATAAACCACCATTAAAAAAAAAAGAAATAATTTATTTTTAAGTTCGACAAATCAAATAACCCCATTTACCTTGATTTTTTCATAAGGAAGTTAAGAGCCCTCGAAGTTCCCTTGGGTCTTATTCACAGTTTTTGGTAATAATTCACAGCAGATATATTTGGTGGTATTTTACCAGAGGTACTTCAGCATTTCTGCAAAATCACACCTTTGTACATATGTTATTATCATGTTGTTCAATATGTAGAGCATATAGATCTGCACTAAGATTTTCTAGAATTGGTTCTCAGCAAACTGAAGATGTGGTGTAGGAATGATATCTTTTTTGCACTTTGTCAGGCTGTACTGATGGTTAGAAGGGATTAAAAGCCACTACCGATCACGTTTGCAGGCATGCTAGTTTACCAGGACACGTCTAACGCAAAACCTGACCTAATTATTCAGAACCAGTGTAACTGAAGCATCCTGTTTCCTTTGCAGCACACTCTCTAGGTGTAAATTTTGTCTTGCCAGTTTCAGATGGATTATCCCACCTTCAAGTACTGAAGGGAAATCTGTAGAGAAAGAAAGCAGCTGGGAAGGGCAGCTGCAGTGTTAGTGTTGCTCTACCTGACTTATATAGGCCTTATGGGAACTTTTAAGCGATGACATCAGCTTTCCCTAGTCCCTAGTTAGAAAAAGTTAATTCTTTGGGAATCGAGGTTACAGGCTTCACAGTCATCACTAAAGGCATTTAATGGGAAAGCGGTACTTCAACATCTAAATCTTTAGGATGTGTTTATATGTGATTAAATGAACTACTATTTAGCGATTACTTACTATGTGCTAAGTATTAGGGAAGAAACGAATTTCTCCTGACCTGGGATACTATTTTAAGAAGACAGAAAAGGAAATCAATAAAACAACCATCTTAGGATGAGGAAAAGAAATATTTCACTCTATGGAAGTGCGTTTTAAATAAATCACTCATCTGAATGAAGAACACATTTTGTTAATCAGAAGGCTTTCCAGGAAGGTGGTTATTTCCTCTGCATAGACTTCATATCCCTAGGGAAACTGAATAAGGAAGAGGAATTTGAACAAAAGCAAATGGCAAAAACTCTCTTCAGGATGTGAGAAGCTATGAAGACTGTCTCAGAGGCTGCTTGGGGATATGATTTCCCATCAGGTCCCATGTTGCCCACTAGGTGGTGGTGGTGCACATAAAAACTCTACTGTATACACCATGAATTGCCATAAACCTTGTTTACTCTTCTTTTTCAAACAAAATCCCAAGAAAATCTGTATAAAAGCCTCAGGTAGAAGTATGAAGCCCTCAATAATAACACAGGGGACAGTCTCAGGCTATAAGATGAGGATAGGTACCATCCAAAAGAGATCATCTCCAAATGCAATTTTGGGTCTTCCTTGACCCAGTTTCTTTTGGTTACAGAAAAATTCAAGGGAGATTTTCTTTCTATACTTATTCCAGAGATCACCTTGGATGAAAGGAGTCAAATTTTGATGAATATCATAATTTACATCGTAATTTTTGTGCCTTAAAAAAACCTATTGCTCATCCACCACAATTACTATGATTTCATGATCATTATTTTTAACATGTTATATCATTATAGCACATGTGATAAGTTCAGCATACCTTTTGTGTGAATCTATCACTTTAGTTTGAATGATGAAGCAGTCTCCCAACCATTGTGAGACTCCTTCTGACACCACTAATGAAGGAAGAGAGCTCTTAAATGATTAATTCATTCTTAAATGCACAGCTGTGGTGACCTCTGAAAGGATACATTCCTTTTTAAGACTACCTTCTCAAAACAAAGTCATTATTATGTAGCCTCAGAACTGTAGTCACTCTTCTTCAGTTCACAGATTCTGGCTGATGATGTCATGACACAGAAGAAAATGCAAAACAGGCAGCCTTACATCAGCTTCCTGGCGAGCATCACACTTGTGGCTGAGGCCTGAGACCAGCTGCGTTTTGGCCATGGCTTTGCAGAGCGTTCTGGAAGCACTGTGGCTGGAGCTCCTCCTCAGCTCTCTCTGGAATGGTGAGTAGGCTCCTTCATCATCTGGTCTTGGAAAAGTGTATGCCATTGTTTTAAAACTTGGACTCATTAAAAAAAAAAAAAAAAAAAAAAAACTTGGACTCATTAAAAAAATGAAACAGCCAAATTCATTAATACCCACTGTACCTAAGGGGCAATCAATAAACCAAATAGCAGTGTAAAAGTCACAACGTTCTTTCTTTATTTCCTGTAGTTGCAGAGAGCAAGGACCGAGTATTTCAGCCTTCCACTGTGGTCTCTTCAGAGGGTGCTCTGGCAGAAATCTCCTGTAATCACTCTATATCCAGTGCTTACAACTTCTTCTGGTACCTTCACTTCCCAGGATGTGCACCAAGACTCCTTGTTCAGGGCTCAAGGCCTTCTCAGCAGGGACGGTACAACATGACATATGAGCGGTTCTCTTCATCACTGCTTATCCTCCAGGTGCAGATGGCAGATGCAGCCATTTACTACTGTGCTCTGGAGGACACAGAGGCAGGGAATCCATGAAGAGCTGAACAGAAACAAGGAGAGATGACAGCCTTTGCAGGAGGTGGAAAAAAGATGAGCAATAACTCTTCACCCCACCCCCCCCAATTCAACGTTCTCCAAGCTTTTCCATTTTGCACTATCAGAAAAAACATTTGAGTCCAGACACACTATATATTAGTAAAGGCACATAGGGAAATATGTTTTTAAGGAGTGTTTCATTAATGGTCTGTAAATCCATGTTTTAAATAGTTTTCATTTTTTTAAATAAATTTATGTTATTATTTTATTTTATTTATGTATTGTTTCTGGCTGCGTTGGGTCTTCGTTGCTGTGCGTGGGCTTTTCTCTGGTTGCGGCGAGTGGGGGCTACTCTTCGTTGCCATTCGCGGGCTTCTCATTGCAGTGGTTTCCCTTGTTGTGGAGCACGGGCTCTAGGCGCACTGGCTTCAGTAGTTGTGGCACACGGGCTCAGCAGTTGTGGCTCACGGGCTCTAGAGCGCACGCTCAGTAGCTGTGGCGCATGGCCTTAGTTGCTCCGCAGCATGTGGGATCTTCCCGGGCAAGGGATCGAACCCGTGTCCCCTGCACTGGCAGGCAGATTCTCAACCACTGCACCACCAGGGAAGCCCTTAAATAGTTTTCTTGTTAACTGAAACACTTTTGATCCATTTCTTTTGAAATCTGATTGAATTATTTTTGCTTCCCCTCATAAAACGGCTGATGATGAACTTGTGATAGGTGGAAGAGTCATGTCCACTCTGCCATTTTCTTCTTGCTTTCTGTGTTTGCATTTTATTTTTATTTTTTTGTTAGTATTTATTCAGATTTATTTATTTATTTATTTATTTATTTATGTGTTTGAATTTTAAATATTCTCTGCCAGCTTCACTCTCTTTGCAGGAATCTTTTCAAGACGTGTATCCACTTTATAAAGGGTACTTTAGTTAACATTGGATAATATAGCAAGCTGAAAGTGAACGAATGAGTGAGTGGCTACTGCCAACAGCCCTGAGTTTGGAAGCTCAGTCCTTCCCTCAGGATATTTTACTTATTATAATCTAATATATAGGCCCCGTGAGGATGTCAGTGCCAACTGATATATGAAATATTAGTAAAACTCAATCTCCCTTCAAATTTTTAAGCTAAAATAAAATACAACTGGAAGTTGTAATATATTCTTCCCATATCCTCGTTACTTTGTCTTTTTACCCAGACCTGTCCCTCCCACTTTAGAAACCAAGGTCCTAGGATAGATTAGTGATTCCCAAACTTTTTAAAATCATAAGTCTCTGGAGTTTTGTTCAAAAAAATAGACTGTTTCCTACATTCTAGATTAACTGAATCAGAGTTTTCAGGAGTGGGGTCCTGAAGTCTGAATTTTCCATAAATGTCTCCCTGGTGATTCTGTTGTTCAGTCAGATTTGATGTGGGAAACCGAGACTCTGGACTCCAGATCTTGAGGCTTTAGCCACTATTCTTTACTTTTAGTAACATCCAAATGTCTCCACTGTATACACATATAAATTGGTATATGTTTGTACAACATCTTTAGGCATATTCTATTTTGGATTATTGCTTGTTTAACAGTGTATATTAGTCTTACCTTTTAACCAAATGAAATATTTGAAAAGACGAAGCATGTGTGCATTTTCTTCATGAGTTCTGCATGGTGCCGTGAGTATTGTTGTTGCTCTATAAACAGTGAATAAGCATGTGGCCTCCTCATTGTTTTGGCAAGCAAGAAAAGAGACAGAAAATTCCTTTTCTTCATAGAGGAAGTTCTTTTCAGTTCACTGAGGTGTGTGTGTGTGTGATGTATTGAAAACCCTACCTTTTACATTGGTGTTTTGATTCTGTTTAAACTGTCAATGGCTAGTCTTCCTACCAGACTTTTTCCAGCTCATATGTAGAATACTAAAGACATTATTACCCAAAGGAGAAGTGGAAGAAGAATGAAATAAAAGCAGGGGAAAATGCAGTTGATGAGAGAGGAATTACAAAGAAGAGAGCTCAGTGATAGCTCACTCTTAAAGGCCTCATGAAGCTTTCAGTCCGATGGTGACTTGTGAAACATTTACAGGGAGAGTAAAGTTCCCTGTATTCCCAAATCCTGGGAGTTTGCATCTATATAGAGATATCCATATTCTGTTTTGGAGGTTTACTTCCCATTAAAAACAAAACAAAATAAAAAATTCCTGGTTGAAAAAGCTGTTCTAAGACTCCTGAGACTAAACATGGAGAGCAGGGCTGGAGAGTTACTTAAGAGTCCAGTGCAGCTGGCATGAAGCTGTCCAAGGTCTCCCTGGAGCGGTCTGCTCTGTCTGCTGCTGGTAATATCTGCATTGACGGTAAAGTTTTCCTGGGGTCAGTAGCTCAGCCAGTTCTTCAAATGTCTGAGGACCTCTTAGAAGCAATTATCTAGGGACTGCTTTGGTTATGTGGCACATACAAGTGAGGTCAGCATTTGGTATACACTCAATTAATAAGATGACCTCTAAAGTTCTACTTGGCACATTCAAGTCTATGATTGTATAATTTTATTAGGATAATGGAATTACTTTCCAATATTATAAGGTTTTTTTAAAAAGTAAATGATCCAAAAAAAAAAAAGTAAATGATCAAAATTGAAATTCTCAGTGTGATTTAGTGGAAAGAATGCTTCCGAAGTCGGAAAAGTATGGGTTAAAATCTTTGTTCTATTTCTTTAGGGGTGACTTGAGTAAATTACCTAATATTCCTGAACTCCAGTGTCCTCATCTCTAAAATATTAGGAGAAATAAAAAATCAAGAAACGTAACGGGCTTAACATTATGCTCACAGTAGGCATTTGATGAATAATATCTCATTAATCTCATAAATCAAAGCACACAAGCAGCATAGCTATTGAGTCTATTTTGTTCAATTCTGAAAGCTCAACTGATGCCCTAGGAATCCTTTGGGTGTGCGGTCTCTTAAAGGTTTAATTCATTTGTAGCTCTTGGAATTAATTACTAAATGGTTGAACGTAAACAGAATCTAAGTCATTTGCATTATCTAAGCATAGTTCTGCGTGCTGTGTGTTCTACATCTGTAGAGGATAGAAGTAGTAGAGATTAGGCAATTACCAGGAAAATTTAATTACAGCACTAAAGTCTACATTGGACTCTTGTTTTAATTTGACTTTTTTGTCTTTCTACATCAACCAAAATGCTGTATAGATATGCCCATACATACATTTAGGATATACCCACATTTTGCCTGATTGACAGGGCAGCCATAAACCCCAGTGTCAGGGGGCTGGATGTTCTTTGTCGTCCTCTCCAGGTCTACTCTCCATCCTGCTCTATGCCCAGGAGGCTGACTTCTATGTACTTGTCTTTTGTGCTTCTGGTTGGGTTTGGCCCAGTGGGAGGCATTGGCAGGAGAGAGTGGTCAGCATATTTATATTCTTAGATCTTTTCTTTTTTGTGCTGAAATCCACAGGTCCTGTTGATCTACCTCAGTTACAGGTCTCCCAGGCTAGGGTAATTTCTTCCTCCTCTGTCCCTTCAAGTCTAGGTGTGGTGAAGTCTTCTGACTGTTGCTGGCCTCAGGGTGCCTTACCTTCTCTTGTAGGTTTCCCCTAATCCTACCCATGTATTTAAAAATATTCCTTTCATTGAGCTTTTCCCAGTCATCCTCTGGAGATGATTGCCGGTAACACTTAAGCTCTAGAAAGAGAGAGAAGAAATATATTCTATGTTCCCATTCATCACAGGTCTCTCTGGGACTTGAAGATTAGTATTTAAAGATAACTTACATATGCCAAAGAAAGATATTATCATAGGGTAAAGGTTTTAACTATTAAAGCATGAGAACCTTAGCAAAGCTTTCAGAAATAGCTACCTTCCACATTATTTTGGACTCAAAGCAAAGAGATTTTCTATCCTCTTTCCAAAATGTGTGGTTTATTTGGACATTATTTAAAGGAAAAATAAGGAAAATCAGAGAAACAACTTCTTTGTATTTATACTTATTTGTTTCCTTTACATTCACATCTATTGAATAATGTCTGCTGCCGTTGTGGCATTTTTTAGTATAAAACTTTAGCCTGTCTTCCCCTTAAAATGAACCCATTGCCATCATCATAATACCTCCAGCTTGGTTAAACATCAATTTTTTCTTTTAATAAATTTATTTATTTATTTACTTTTGGCTGCGTTGGGTCTTCATTGCTGCGCGCAGGCTTTCTCTAGTTGCGGAGAGTGGGGGCCACTCCTTGTTGCGTTGCGCGGGCTTCTCATTGCGGTGGTTTCTCTTGTTGCGGAGCATGGGCTCTAGGCGCACAGGCTTCAGTAGTTGTGGCACGTGGGCTCAGTAGTTGTGGCTCGCGGGCTCTAAAGCACAGGCTCAGTAGTTGTGGTGCACGGGCTTAGCTGCTCCGTGGCATGTGGGATCTTCCCAGACCAGGGCTCGAACCTGTGTCCCCTGCATTGGCAGGCGGACTCTCAAACACTGAGCCACTAGGGAAGTCCCTAACCATGAATTTTTACTCAATGTGCACTTCATCTGAAGTCTGTTTTTGTTTTTTTTTTTGTTTTTTTTTTCTTTTTTTTGCGGTACGCGGGCCTCTCACTGTTGTGGCCTCTCCCGTTGCGGAGCACAGGCTCCGGACGCGCAGGCTCAGCGGCCATGGCTCACGGGCCCAGCCGCTCTGCGTCATGTGGGATCTTCCCGGACCGGGGCAGGAACCCGTGTCCCCTGCATTGGCAGGCGGACTCTCAACCAGTGCGCCACCAGGGAAGCCCCAAATTTCCCTTTTTTATAAGGACACCAGTCATATTGGATTAGAGTCCTCCAAAATAACCTCATTTTAACTTGATTACTTCTGTAAAGACCTATCTTTAAATAAGGTCACATTCTGAGGTCCTATGGATTAGGATTCCAACATATCATTTTTTGGGGGAGGGGGCAGGGGAGGTGGGACAAAATTCAATGCATAACACAACACAACCATTAATGATTACTTTCATTCCAAAGGCTGCAACACAGGAAAGCTTCTAGTGTATCCTCCTCTCGTTGCTTGATATCCAGTAATAAACTCCTAAGTGAGTTAACAGATGGCAAACCAGAAACATCAAGTTGCATTTGTTGTCCTGAAAAGGTAAGATTATGTTTTGGTCTTGTGATATTTCCTATGTTAAACATAGTTTGTATTTATATAGAAATCTATAGTTTAGAAAGAACTTTATTATGTTCATTTAACTAATCTCCATAATATCTCTTATAGAGATGAAGAAACTGTGCTTGTCAGATGATAAGTGAGTCGTACAAAATTGCACAAGTATCAAGTCCAGAAAAATGTTTGCAACTAGTTTGTCTAGATCCCCATTCAGGGTTTTTTTCCATTGCCTAAAATAGACCCCATGGTCCAACTGAACAAGCCAAACTACTGGCTACTGCATTTAACAAAGAAAATATGATGGATAGTCCATAAATTGCATGGAACTATTGACTTCTGTGAAACATTTCTTCTGTCCAAGTCTGTTTACCACATGGGGTCGCTGTTGCAATGAGCTGATTCTAAACTGTAACCCTTTTATGTTTTATTTCTGTAGAAGTTATCCTCGCATATTTAGCTCCCTCATATATCCTTCTTTCTCCTCCACCTAGTACTGAAGGTAAGCTGGTTATTTATTCCATACTTTGTTGTATCCACTCTATCAAAATGTTACTACAAGTCATTAGCACTCATCGGTCTTTTTCCATGGGAAAATGGAAAAATTGCTCACTCAGAATACATTGGGCAATTCTAGACCTCGAAGAGGCACTCCCTAAATATTTTCTAGTGATTTTCCTTTCCCATATTATATGAGCAAAGAACTCAACACACCACTATCTTTTCCACATTAATGTGAGTATCTAACATGTTTGGATTTTTGCAATTGGCTGATTCAGCTAACATTATAGTATCTTTTGGATTTAGCTCCTTTCCTGAATGGATGTTTTGTTTTTATTTTTAATTTTTGTGTTATTGTTACTGAGTTTATATTGGGTATTTCTTGAAGGAAGAGTGAATGATCTATATGTACACTTAAACAATCAAATATATAATCCTACACAACTGCTTTCTACTGGCCATAGTTCTTTGCATGTAGATAAGAAGGAAAAGAATGGGAAGGAATTACAATTTACTGTTGACCGTATACCATAGGCTGACTCTGAAGTAGGTGTTATTGTCCCTATTTTACAGATGAAGAAACTGAGGCTCAGAGGAGTGAGTTGCCCAAGGTCGCAAGGTGGCAGAGCTGGGATTTGGATTTAGGTCTGTCTGACTCTGAACTTGTGCCTTTTCTTCTTCTCCTCACTTCCTCTCTTCCACATCAAATGTCCTGTCCTAGCTGGTCAGTAGGGACTAGTGAGGGGTCTGCTTCCCTATTTAAAAACTGTTAAGTGAGATTTGAGCAGCAGATGTAAGATGTGGACTTAGTGTGATCATAAAAGGACACCAGGCTGTCAAGAGATGAAAGGTCCAGTTCAGATGGCCTCATTTGCTCTTTTACGGAATAAGATTAAGATTCCATTTCATCTTACATAGGAATCAATGGGGGATATCTGGGCATGAACTTCTAGGTCAGATGGGTTATTCTCAGAGCTCCATGAGTATGAGACTGGCTACAGTAGATGACCACCTTCTGGGACTGTGGAAAATTGATGGGGAATAAGGAGCCCAATGGAATCTACCCTCTGATATATTTGTTTCATTCAGACTAAATCTCTAAAGGGTTAGACCTAAGCAAACATCTAAAAGGAAAGCAGACTGCTATGCTGTTGTGCTGGAAGTTTTTACCCTCTATTCTTCCTGAGTGCTCAGTTGAACCTTGAAGGGAAGCCCATTCTGAGGAGCTGTCACCCTGCTATTGGCTTGCTTCTGGGGACAGCCCTAGGTGAGAGCTGCTAGTGTGGGTTCTGGCAGGTGCTGCTGTGCCTCGTCCCTGGTTCATATCCCTGGTCCAGGCTCAGACTCAGCAACAGAGCCTGACCCTGGGTCCTGGTTTACACTAGAATATGAGGCATTTGACAAGAGTGACTGTGCTCCTGATCTTGGGTGAGTTATTTTGGGATTAAGAGGAATTGGGATATGGGTCTGGACAGGGATCTGCAACCTTGCCTGCTACCATTGCTCTTTTTTTTTTTTTTGCGGTATGCGGGCCTCTCACTGTTGGGGCCTCTCCCGTTGTGGAGCAAAGGCTCCGGACGCGCAGGCTCAGGGGCCATGGCTCACGGGCCCAGCCGCTCCGCGGCATGTGGGATCTTCCAGGACCGGGGCACGAACCCGTGTCCCCTGCATCGGCAGGCGGACTCTCAACCAGTGTGCCGCCAGGGAAGCCCCCCACTGGGGCTTTAATCATGTTCTTGTGGCTGCAGCTGGACTGTGAGTTGAGGGTTTAAGGGAAACAGGGTATTAGTGGATATCCTTTAGAAGCCAAGACTGGCTTTATTCAGGTTTCTTGTAGTTATTATAGAGAAGGAAAAGCAAATTCTGGAGCTTAGTAATCTGGCAACCCTTCTCCTTTCTCTGACTTCTTCTTTCCACATAGGTGTCAGCCTTGGAGAGAAGGTGGAGCAGAGTCCTTCTACCCTGACTGTCCAGGAGGGAAACAGCTCTGTTATCACCTGTACTTATACAGACACTGCTTTAGACTACTTCCTTTGGTATAAGAAAGAACCTGGAAAAGGTCCCCAGCTCCTTACAGACATTCGTTCAAATAAGAGCAAAAAAGAACACCAAAGATGGAGTGTTTTATTGAATGACAAGGCCAAACGTCTCTCCCTGCACATCTCAGACACCCAGCCTGGAGACTCAGCTGTCTACTTCTGTGCAGCAAGTACACAGTGCTTCCCAGGCACCTGCTACCTGTACTCAGAGCTGCGACTGGGGCAGCCTCCTTCCTTTGGCACAGACTTTCATGTATAGCGTTTGTCATATTGTTTGTCTGCAAGTGGAAACTAATGTATTAGACATGAAATGCATAGATTAAGAAGATTAGGTTCAAGATGACCCAGAAAGTGTTATACATTTTTGTGGATAACTGTTGCTTACTGAATTCTTGAAGGGAGTTAGTAATATTTTATTTCAAAATTGTAAGATTGATGTTACATTGCTATTCAGACTCTTCTTCTATAAATAACTCCCTGGTATCAATATCACAATCCTTATTGTGAATAGATTTTAAAATACTGTGTTTTGAAAACAGCATTTATTATTTTTCTGATTATACAACATTACATGCCAGTTATAGGAGATGTGTGATATTCAATAATATGATATTGACAATTCTGTAATCACATAATATTGCTAATATTCAGTTTACTCTTTTTCATAAATTCTTATTATAAATAGGCTCATGATTTTTTCACTTACCATTATATCTTGAATTGAGCATTCCCCATTCATCAAGTCTTCTCCTTAAACATCTGCGTTTTTAATTGTCCTGCAAGAGATAGTAATAAATTACAGCTTTATAGTAATTTTCTCCCTGCAAATTTGTGGTAAAATTTCTCAGCCTGTTTTATGTGCTTTTTATGTACCACTTTCTTATTGAGAAAATGTGACATAGGTCTTCCTTTAGTGTCCACTGATGGCATTTTTTTGTGTGTCTTTGAGTTAAATTAGGATAGGAAGTGATCTGAGAATGTGAGCTTTATATAAAATTCACAAATCTATTCTCTTTACGAAATTCTGTAAGTATCGGTTTACATTTACTCTTGCATAGAATTTAGAAGACAGAGTTGTGTGTCTTATTTGCTGCTTTATCTGTAGTACCTAGCACAAACTTTTTCACATAGTTGATTATCAGTAGATGTTTGTGAAAGAAATAAGAAAAGGTGAATTCTGCTACTTATTCATATTTTGATTTAAACTTTGTAATTGAATTAAATTATAAATTGATTTGTGGAGAACAAAACTCCTTAACATGTATATTTGATAATTTGATTAAGAACATACTATTTATTGCTAATTATAAATGTCTTTAATTCTCGGTAAAGCACTGCTTAAACTAATTAAATTTATTCCTAGACTTATAATGTTTTGTTACCATTGTGATTGAAATCTTTCTTTCTGGGGTATATGGGACGTTTTTTTATATGTATTTATCAGACCCTTACTATTATTACTGGCTTGCCTAAAGGCATTTGGACTAATGGTTAACCTAGAGACAGCTTGCTACAAATCTCCTGCCTCATCTTCATGCTTTGACTGGATTAAACATTACTAAGCATAACCTTCTCTTTTAAAATGTTATTTCCTTAGTGTTGTACCTAAATCAATGGAATGAAAGAAGTTGCATAAATAATTAATTCTCTAGTTCTGTGACACCTGGTCAAGGGTAGGCTATTTTCAAGATCCCTCATACTCTTCCTGAGGATGGATATAATTAATGACTGGTACGGTGAGAATGATGCCTCTTGTCTGAGTTATGGTTGTTAGTAATTTGCAAACTCTTTTTTTTCTTATAGGGAAAGTCATCATGCTAAATCAGATTTAATACATCTAAAGAAAGACTACTATTGCACCCCAACACCTCAACCGGCTTTGATTATTTCCCTCATTGTAATCACTAGCTCCTGTCCAGGAGAAGCAAGGTGACTCTTAGTTGGTCCATTTCCTCCAAGATTGATAATGGAGTGAATGGGAAGCGTGGCTTATATTTTATTGATTTATTCTTCTTAAATCAAGTCAGAAGAGAGAGAGGATGCAATTACTATGGGCTTTCCTGCTTTGCGGTAGTTAGCTGAGAATTTATTCAACAGAAGTGAACAAAAAGCTCTATGCAGTGTGCAGAGTCAGTCACAGCTCAGATTCAACACATTCGAGCTTTAAACCTCCACTATGGTTAGTGTATTTGTTTCTTACTGTCTCTGAAGACGTTACTGCAAACTTCACTGCCTTCTCTTGATCCTGGGAAGCCAGTCTGGGTGCTGACAGCCTCCCTTTTTCTTCC
>NW_006774793.1:538400-555450 GCF_000442215.2 Lipotes vexillifer
TTTCCCTACGGCGGTGTTGACTGCTTTCATTTGTCGTGTTTCTCCCGAGCCTGCAGAATGGGGCCGCCTTCTGCACACACTCACTATCTATCTGCAAAGCCTTGCTCTGGCTGCCCTTCTTTGTGCACTGGGAGCAGCCACGGGGTGGGGTGGTGTTTGGGCGAGATGTTGAGCGTTGGTAGTACCCTCGGGCCACTTTTGGTGATTGGTAAGCAAGGCGTCCCACTGGCTGGTGTGCAGGTCCTGATGGAGTCTGTGCCCTGGCTGTAGGGCCCTTGTCCCTTTAATGTCTTCCTGGAGCCCTGGCTGCTGTTCTCCCAGAAGCTCCCCACTCCCCAGCTGAGTCGCACACCTCAGTATTCTGGGTGAGGTGAGAAAAGGGTGGATCTCTTTGGCAGCCTCCCTCAAAGCTGGGGAGCAGCTGCTCACTCACAGGCTCTCACTTTCCTCTGTGGAGAAATCACAGGCCAAGAACGTTTCTCTTGGTGCCCAGCTGTGGGCTTTGCAGAGAGGTGATGAGGGAAAGTGAAATTTTCCCCCCAATCCTCTTCAGTGTGTCCAACCTCAGACGGTGTGCTGGAACTTCTCTGATGGACTTCTGGACTTCTCAAGGCACCCTTTACTTTACGATTGTGAAAATAAGTGGGTTTTTTTTTTCGGGGAAATGTGGTAGAAAATTCTATTTTGCCTTTTTTTTTTTTTTCTTTTTCAGTACACGGGCCTCTCACTGTTGTGGCCTCTCCCATTGCAGAGCACAGGCTCCGGACGTGCAGGCTCAGAGGCCATGGCTCACGGGCCCAGCCGCTCTGCGGCATGTGGGATCTTCCCGGACCAGGGCACGAACCCATGTCCCCCTGCGTCGGCAGGCAGACTCTCAACCACTGCGCAACCAGGGAAGCCCTATTTTGCCATTTTGAACTTAAGTGTTTTAAATTTTTGTTCCTAAGTAATTATATAGAAAAGTTGACTATTTTTGGTGTACATTTCTGTTTATTTGAATTTTAATACGTTGTATAGATCATGTAGCCATCACATGATCATGATACAGAAGAGTTTCATTGCTCCCCAAAACTCCCCTGTGCTATCCTGTTGTAATTACAAACTCCCCTATTCCTAACTCTTTGCAAGTACTGGTCTGTTCTTTCATATTTTTATCTTATTAAGAATGTCATATGGGGGCTTCCCTGGTGGCGCAGTGGTTAAGAATCCGCCTGCCAATGCAGGGGACAGGGGCTCAAGCCCTGGTCTGGGAAGATCCCACATGCCGTGGAGCAATTAAGCCCGTTCACCACAACTACTGAGTCTGTGCGCTAGAGCCCACGAGCCACAACTACTGAGCCCGCGTGCTGCAACTAGTGAAGCCTGGGCGCCTAGAGCCCGTGCTCCACAGCAAGTGAACCCATTGCAATGAGAAGCCCGTGCGCTGCAACTAAAGAAAGCCCACACGCAGCAACGAAGACCCAACACAGCTTAAAAAAATAAATAAAAAGAATGTCATATGAATAGAACCATACAATATATAACCTTTTTTAGAATTTTTAAAATTTATTTATTCATTTTTGGCTGCGTTGGGTCTTCGTTGCTGCTTGCAGGCTTCAGTAGTTGTGACTCGCGGGCTCGAGAGCGCAGTCTCAGTAGTTGTGGCGCTCGGGCCCAGTTGCTCCGCAGCATGTGGGATACTCCCGGACCAGGGCTCGAATCTGCGACCCCGGCATTAACAGGCGGATTCCCAACCACTGTGCCACCAGGGAAGCCCTTAACCTTTTGAGATGTCTGAATCTCGCGGAGAGGAAGCGCATGCCACTGGACACAGCTGTGATCTCCATCTCTGCCAACACACTCAGTGTTTTCTACCCCTGATGTTTTCAACTTTTGTTTTTATGGGAAGAGCTCATCATTTCAAGTGTCTGAATTCCTGTGGATATTTGCTTTATAATTCTATGAAAAACACTACGGCGATTGATAATGGAGAGGTAGTGCTGAAGGTTAGACCATATCCTATAATCACGTTGAGTCATGTTCTGAATACAAGTTTAGTTGCACAAACTCCATCCTAAATTTTTATCAATAGATATTTTTATCATACTTTAAGGCTAATTTTATTGATGAAGATTTACTCTAGCAGTATGGATTGGGGTATAGCTGTTATTTGGCTTTTCTAGGATGGCATTGAATGAAATATCCAGTGATTCTTCAACTTTGTTGCAATAGCAATATCTTTGTAGGGCTGAACATTTGCATTAGGATGGGTATTTTTTCAAATAAAGCCATACCTTAGCAAGTTATGTTATTGGTAAGAGGACAACGTCAGGAAAATCAGAAATATCTAACATTCTACCATTAAAGTGGGAAGATGTCTCTAAAAGATGAAAAACAAAAGAATGCAGAGGAGAGTGTGACAATCTCCAAACATCTAGGAGAATTCTCTTCTAATGGTCTTGGATGGAGATGTATACTTTAGGCAATTATATGTTTGTTTTAAGGATCGTGGGTCAGCCACATCTTCTATAGAATGTCTACTTCTGACCATTCCCTGGAGAACCTTAGTTTAATGTCTCTAATGTGAGTAACTTTTCAATTCTTGTCAATTAAGGAAGCATGATGTTATGCTAGTTGGTGCACATGTAACACAGGATGTGTTTCTTGTACTTTATCTGCTGAATTGGTAACAAATAGTACCTAATAAGGTCATTTCTGCAAGCTCAATGGCAGTCTTTCTCTGGGTATCTTGCAGAGCATCCAGTCACCCAGGTTAATGTCATGTAAAAGGTGATTAAATGAAAGGCTAAAAAATCAACCTCTGCCTGTGATGGAAGGACTGATTATATTGGGTTTATCTATTTTAGTTCAGTTTGTGAAAGACTGGAATACGTGTCGTTTGGGACCTTGTGAGTTACCTGGGCCTATCAGTGACCAGTTCATAGTGAGACAACATATGACTTTGTGAGGGGAAGAAAGCAGGGCCATGGGGGCCAAGGCTAATTAATAATGCATTAGGCCATAGTAGTTCAAGGGTGTCTGATACAGTAACTCATTTCAGTTCTAATATTCCATTGGTTCTTTCCACTTCCTCAGAAGATAGAGGGATGATAAGAATAGTAAAATTTCTGAGTGAGGGCCAAAACTTTCCATAGCTCCCCTATATAGATATACATTGAAATGGCACAGGTAGTAAACACAATATCAAGTTGATTTTCAACTGTCGTGAGTGCTGTGGATTCTCTGACAAAAGACTGCTTCAACCCATGTAGAAATAAAAATACTACTCCTAGTACATACTCATAACCCGCGGGGAAAAAGCAATTGTTTAACTCCTTTTTGAAATACCCCAAATGTTTCCTTGGGACAGTATTCCAGTTCATATCCCACCTTTACAGCTTTTCATGGGAGTTTGTTTGCTCCACGAAAGGCATGAACTGACCCCATTCTTTGCCATCCTAGAAGTTTCCCCACCAGTGTTTGTTTAATGTTGCAGCCAATATGTCCCTACTGTGATGTCTTTTCTCTGGAGGACTTTAGCAAGAGTTCATCGGAGATCATTAGGCTCCACCAGACAGCTGTCCTGGCTTTGGTATATCTTGTCCTCATGAATCAAACAAATCAATCATTCCTAATGATTCTTTACAAAATTGGGGCCAAATTTTGTGCATCTAACATGGAATTACTGAACTTCTCCATGGATTTCTCTTTATGTTCTAGAAGAGGTGCTTGCATAAGGATTAAGTCAGAAAGGGATGCTTAGCATAATAATCTGCTCAATCATTTTTTTCTAGCTTCTACAGTCTTTTACACTGTGAGAGTTGGGTTTTATGACAAAAATTTCTTTGAGTAACATGAAGACATCAAATAATTAATGTATTTGGCGTCCATTTTTAATAGGCATACATGAGATACACAGGAAGGTTAAGCAAAGGTTAAGATGCTTAAAAAACCTCATTGTCTTCCTAGTATTTGGAAGCCGTGAACTGTTAAAAATCCATAACTAACACTGTATGTATACATTTTGTAATTTAATATATCCAAGAGAGATCCACAAGTTCAGCTACTTGAGTTAATTTTGCTCCTGCTAATGATTGGTTTTAAAGGGAGTTTAGAGTAGCTATTGCATAACCAGCTTGGTATTTTGTCTTTTCAATATTTAAAGTAAGATGATTTTAAAAACATGTCAATTCAGAATTTGGTATGAGAGTGTCCAAAAGATCTGTTCCGGACATGAAGGCATTTTGAATAACAGAAGTACAATCATGAGATCCTTTAACTGAGAAGTGTAACAAAGTTGGATAATATGCGGAGAAATTAATATTTTATGATTAGTCATCTAATCGGTAGACAAAGTTTGGGTGTTTTAGACTGGAGAACAATTTGTACTGTATGTAGTACCATCAGATTTAAATGCAGATTCCTGAGCAAGATCTGAAGATGCTTCAACCAATTTAGCCAAGGCTGTTATTACTTTGAGACAAGGAGTGTAAGTTTTGTTGAACTTTAAGGGGTAGAGGCCATGATAGGCAATGGGCCTTTGTTGTTTGCCATGTTGTTTAGTAATATCCTTAGGCATGGCTTTCCTTTTACATTCATACACAAAGAAAGGTTTATTACAATCAGTGGTGAATTTACGATCAGCTGTCTTATGGAGCTGTATGATGTCACCTGCAATATATTCCCTCTAGAGCTGGGCGCACAGAATATAGGGGCTTCTTGTAACTCTTTTAGGGTCCCAATTGAGTTAATGGGAAAAATATAAATTCAAAGGTTTGATAACCTAATGACCAAACTCTGGCATCTATTTTGGCCTTTCTGAACACAGTTGGGCTGTCGAAACTAACAGAGAAGAGAAGGGGACCTCTGTGACAGGACTCCATGTCTGCAAGCTTCATTCTAGTCTTCTGCAAAGGGAGATTATCTTTTCTCCTGCTATTACGTCCCAAGATAGGTAACTGAACAGATGTTGCGGTGAATAATTATATTGATTGCTATATCAATATATAGGTTGAAAAAGCTGCAGTAATTAGTCTAAAGAGATTTGCCTTCTTATCATAAAGTGATTTATTTCTACCTTAGGTGAAAGAAAAGCATATTTGGTGTAAGGATACATGATCATTACATCTTAGGTTGTTTGCATAATCCATTATATGTAGTATTTTAAAATAAGTTCCATCACAGACGCAACAACTAAACACAGCAGCTGGTCGAATCATCAATCTCCCTTTCAATAACAATTTTACCATGTGTTTATTTTCAGATGTAATTGCTATCAGTTGAAGAGCTGGTTAATGCAAAAGGAAGTCTGGGTTGAGTGAGACTCTCATCTAGTCCACAGAGAAGCTGACATGACACACATCAACTTGCTCCTCCAGGAAACCCCTGTTTCCTGTTGTGGGGCAGCAGCAACACATAGCTCAGCAATTCTTCCCTCACCCTGTCGGGCTCACCTCACCTTGCAGAGCCTTGAAATTGAAGAAGACACTTTCCATCTAGAGGAAGACCTAAAACATGCTTCTCTCCAGCCTTCTGAAGCTGGTCATGGCTTCACTGTGGCTAGGTAAGGATGGCCCCAGTGGGACTGTACCCCTCTAGGACCTAAGGACTGGGGGAACAGGTGGTTTATGGGCACCCTGGGAAGAAGGGGCAGTAGAGTGTAAAATAGAATTTCTTTGTTCCACAGTACTTATTCTTAAAGTTCTGATTCTGTTTTTTTTTTTCTTTAGGATCCAGTATTGCCCAGAAGGTAACTCAAGACCAACCAGTAATATTAGTGCAGGAGAAGGAGGTTGTGACCCTGGATTGCATGTATGACACAAATGTTTTAGGTTATAGTCTATACTGGTACAAGCAGCCCAGCAGTGGGGCGATGATTCTCCTTATTCGTCAGGACTCTTATAACCAGCAAAATGCAACAGAAGGTCGCTACTCAGTGAATTTCCAGAAGGCAAACAAATCCATCAAACTTGCCATCTCAGCTTCACAGCTGGAGGACTCTGCAGTGTATTTCTGTGCACTGAGTGAGCCCACAGTGAGAGGCGTGTTGGAGGGAGGTATACCAAAACCCAGGGCTCTGCTTGATACATCTGCCTGCTATAGGGACCAGGGCAGGGAACTGCCTTACAGACAGGAAGTGGTTAGGGCTGTGGCAGCACAGGTGTAAGGTTAGAGGGAAAATACTCCTTCTAAGAAAATATTTCTCTGGGTTCGTAGACCATGTCTAGAGACATCATTCATCAAAAACATCCTTATCCCTGAAAATGTGGGTTCAAATTTTTTATTGAAGACAAAAAATAGCCACATAAAATCCTTGCCATTTAGTGATTAGAATGAGCTAGAAGAATTGACTAAGGAAATTCAGAGACATCTGATTCAAAACTTAGTAAAAATATGCGTGAATTTTTGGATTTTCATTTCAATTTGTTCATTAAATGTTTATTGAATATATATTATATTACAGGCATTGTTTTGAATAAGGAAGGTTGTGAAATCTCTTTGTGATTTTCCTCTTTTTGAATATTATGCAGTTTTACACCATTTAATGAATTCATTTAATTTAGTTTTGTTAGCTGAGTTAACGGTACACTTGTTTACTTTCTAAGGTGCCTGATATGTCACAAACTTTGTGCTAATCCTCATTCCATCTTATTAACACCTCTAGCATGGAACAGCTCAATTACCATAATGTAAGTTTTACCTGCCTCCCATCAGTCTTATCCACAAAAAGATCAAGGATTAGTGGCTCTTAAAAGGACATTGTGAGAAGCAGAGTATGAATTATCTTGTTTCTCCGCTCTTGCCCTTCACTGCACCACTCCTTCAAAAGTATTTTTGCCATCATGTGGCACATTTTGGACACCTCCAGGCCATCTATTTCAATCAGTGTTACACAATCCCAAATACTCCTTCCCTCAAAGTTCCTCCTTCTACCTCTAATCCCATTTTCTCAGTGTCTTAAAATTTGATGGTAATGGGTGGTTGCTAAGTGATCTTGTATTGTAACTGCCTCTTATATTTGCATTTCGAAAGCAGTTGTGTAGAGTAGAAATCTTAAAAGGAATGTCTTACAGTCCCTTCATTAAGTGGTGCTGGAAAAATTGGACAGCTACGTTTAAAAGGATGAAATTAGAACAGTCTCTAACACCATACATGAAAGTAAAGATCTAAATGTAAGACCAAATAATAACTCTTGGAGGAAAACATAGGCAGAACACTCTCTGACATAAATCACAGCAAGATCTTTTTTGGTCCACCTCCTAGAGTAATGAAAATAAAACCAAAAATATACAAGTGGGACCTAATGAAACTTCAAAGCTTTTGCACAGCAAAGGAAACCATAAACAAAAGGAAAAGACAACCCACAGAATGGGAGAAAATATTTGCCAATGAATTCACAAACAAGGGATCAATCTCCAATATATACAAACAGCTCATGTAGCACAATGTCAAAAAACCGAACAACCCAGTCAAAAAAATGGGTGGAAGATCTAAATAGACATTTCTCCAAAGAAGACATACACATGGCCAAGAGGCACATGAAAAGATGCTCAACATCATTAATTATTAGGGAAATGCAGATCAAAACTACAATGAGGGGGGGCTTCCCTGGTGGCGCAGTGGTTGAGAGTCCGCCTGCCGATGCAGGGGACATGGGTTCGTGCCCCGGTCCGGGAAGATCCCACATGCCGCGGAGCGGCTGGGCCCGTGAGCCATGGCCGCTGAGCCTGCACGTCCGGAGCCTGTGCTCCGCAACGGGAGAGGCCACAACAGTAAGAGGCAAAGTACCGCAAAAAACAAAACAAAACAAAACAAAAACTACAATGAGGTATCACCTCACACTGATCAGAATGGCCTTCATCAAAAAATCTACAAACAATAAATGCTGGTGAGGGTGTGGAGAAAAGGGAAGCCTCCTACACTGCTGGTGGGAATGTAAATTGATACAGCTACTATGGAGAACAGTATGGAGGTTCCTTAAAAAACTAAAAATAAAACTATCATATGATCCAGCAATCTCACTTCTGGGCATATAGCCAGAGAAAACCATAAATCAAAAAGACATATGCACCCCAGTGTTCATTGCAGCTCTATTTACAATAGCCAGGACATGGAAGCAACCTAAATGTTCACCAATGGAGGAATGGATAAAGAAGATATGGTACATATATACAATGCAACATTACTCAGCCATAAAAAAGAATGAAATAATGCCATTTGCAGCAGCATGGATGGACATAGAGATTGTCATACTGAGTGAAGTAAGTCAGACAGAGAAAGACAAATATCATATGATATTGCTTATATGTTCAATCTAAAAAAAAATGGTACAAATGAACCTATTTACAAAACAGAAGTAGAGTCACAGATGTAGAAAACAAACTTATGGTTACCAAGGGGGAAATGGGGAGGAGGGATAAATTGGGAGATTGGGATTGACATATAACACTACTATATATAAATTAGATAACTAATAAGAACCTACTGTATAGCACAGGGAACTCTACTGAATACTTACATGGGAATAGACTTACATGGGAATAGAATCTAAAAAAGAGTGTAATGACTTACATGGGAATAGAATCTAAAAAAGAGTGGATATATGTACATGTATAACTGATTCACTCTGCTGTACAGCAGAAACTAACACAACATTGTAAATCTACTATACTCCAATAAAAATCAATTTTAAAAGTCTTAAAGACTTTTAACTCAAAATATCTTACCTTTTTTTTTTTTTTTTTTTTTTTTTTTGCGTTACGTGGGCCTCTCACTGTTGTGGCCTCTCCCGTTGCGGAGCACAGGCTCCGGACGCACAGGCTCAGCGGCCATGGCTCACGGGCCCAGCCGCTCTGCGGCATGTGGGATCTTCCCAGACCACGTCACGAACCCATGTCCCCTGCATCGGCAGGCGGACTCTCAACCACTGCGCCACCAGGGAAGCCCTACTCCCTGATCTTTGATGAGCATCTTGGTCTAGGACACTGATCACAAATGAAATCTTATAAACTGGCATCAGACTGGCTGCAACAAAACCATCTGGGAGCTTTAAAAAATTACACACTTGTGGGAATTCCCTGGCAGTCCAGTGGTTAGGACTCCTCACTTTCACTGCTGAGGGCCCGGATTCAATCCCTGGGTGGGGACCTAAGAGCCTACAAGCTGTGCAGCAAGGCCAAGGGAAAAAAAAAATTACATAGTTGTGGGTCTCAATCCTGGAAAGTATGATTCATGAAGTTAGTTGTGGGATCCCAGAGTCTGTAATTTTAAATCACTTACACATTGATTCTATTATCAGCTGTTGTATGAAAATCAGCTATGTCTTTAATAATTTGAAAAGCTGGGGAAAAAGAGAGTCCTAACTCATGCTCGAGGCTTTTGAAACAAATCCACATCTTTAGAGTTCCTAACCCAGTGGAGGAAAATTATTTGATTAAAGTTTGGCAATAAAATATGGCAGATGGATGGTAACAGAAAGCATCCTTGAGGTTATTCACTAAGAGTATAAGATTAGTACTTGTCTGATTCACATAGGCCAACCCTTTTATCTTGGAGTCAAGAAAACAGTAGGAAAATAAGACATTGATCTCAGACCATTCTATAAGGATTTGATCATTTCAATTATGATATTTCGTTTGTTTTCACATTTTAATGATTCTGAAATTCAGGATTATTTGACTATTGATAAGATAGTGTGGTTTTTTCCTCTGAAAAGATTTTATTAAAAAGATAGCATTTCTTACAAATGATATTATTTTGGGACTGATAAAATATTATATTTCAGGTAGTAGTGATTCCTCAATCAGTGATCCTTGATTCATTATTTTTGTTTGGTATAACAAATATTTAGTGAGCATGTAATAAATGTCACTCACTGTTACTCTATAAATTGGGGTACAATGCTGAAATACACAGATTCACTCAGTACTGATATGGCTCCTTATTACGTCCTCTGTAATCAACCTCAGATTCTTTTCTGACATTCAGTGCATTATAGGCTGGCCCACCATGGATACCTGAGAATATAAAGTACTATATAATGTGCTTAAGAAAACTGCTATCTTCTCAGCTGCAGAAATACCGGGGATGCTCTGTTAAAGAACTTCCATGTCAGGCAGTGTCCTAAGAGCAAAACAGACCTGAGAAGTTATGACAGCTCTTGATCAGATTTCCAAGCACCACCTGAAGACTGGCATGTACTTCATGAATAAAGTCAAGGATAACATTTTTCTGACTTGAGGAGACCAGGAAACGTGCATCCCATTTCAGTGTCTGTCCACCAGGGGGTGCAGTTTCCTAACACAAACACATTTCCTGTCTGAAACTAGGCTTAGGTTTATCACTTCACTGTGACTTCAATATTTCTTCATGTGAAGAGTCAAGGACATTATTCAGGAGACACTCTAGAGATGAACTCTTCTCCAGGCTTAGTGACTGTGATACTCTTCGTGCTTGGTAAGCAAAATGCCTCTAAAAATTTGGATTCTTTCTTCTGTTATGTCCACAAAACCTTTAATCATCATTTTATCCCAGAGCTTTATGCCCAAGATGATACAGAACTCTTTTATTTTTCCCCAGGACAAACCCGTGAAGACTCAGTGACCCAGATGGATGGCCAAATGACTCTTCCAGAAGGGGCTGCCTTGACCATAAATTGCACTTATTCAGCCACTGGGTATCCCGTTACTTTCTGGTATGTTCAATATCCTGGAGAAGGTCCACAGGTCCTTCTGAAAGCCATGAAGGACAATGAGAAGGGAACCAATAAAGAGTTTGAAGCCACATACCACAGAGAATCAAAATCCTTCCACTTGGAGAAAGCCTCAGTCCAAGTTTCAGATTCGGCTGTGTACTACTGTGCTCTGAGTGACACAGTGATGGGAACTGCAGGGGCAGCTGAGCACAAACTCTTTGAGTGGCAACAAGGGGCCTGGAGGCTGAGTGTCTCTCCATTTGATCCACTCTGTGGCACAGTCTATGGTGGTTTGTCCCTCAGTCTCTGGTTGATACAAAACTCATACAAATTTCTAGAGAATAAGAACTAGAAGTGAATATTCCCCATACCCAACTCTTCATTAGTGATTTTGAAAAAAGAGTCTGACATCAATAGTTCCTCATCCAGGGCCAAAGTAATTTCAAGGTAAAGTCACATAAACAATGAGACTTGGGGCCAATGTAAGAAGAAACAAGAAGCACTTAGATGTGTGCTGTACCCCTGTGGAAGGGTTTAGAAACCAGAAGCATTAATTACACTTGAATAATTAGGGTGGATGGTGCTGTGTGTGTTTGTGTGTTTTGAGGCCATTCAGGGAGTGAAGGCTGAAAATAGGAAGACTGAAAATATATAAGCAGCAGACTACCCATGTTCTCTACCAGTGCCTGTATAACAAGCAGTGATCATTTCCCAAACCCAGCAGAAAATTGGAAGTTAGCCATTGATGAACTGAGCAATAGCACATATAAGTAAGTAAGCCAAAATAATTAAAATTTTAAAATGTAATAATTATCCACTTCAAGGAAAAAATTATTATTCAAGAAAGTAGCATACTCATAGTCTATATGATTCAACTAAATTTTCTTCTAGATAAGTTTTACCACCAATAGTCATGATTAGGCAGAATATCTATTTTCCCCAAACCTTGTGTATTCCTAAGGTTCCAGACTGTTGCTTATCAGCCAGGCTTTTTAAAAAAAATTTAATAATTTAAAATTTATGAATGAGATGGAGCTTCATTTCATTTAAAAGTCATTTATATGTTTCTGTATAAATTGTCTATTCATATATCTTCCCATTTCCTACTGTGTTATAGTCATTTAAATATAGATTTTAAAGAACATTCTCTATGTTAGGAAAGTTGTCATAAGACTGTCACATATATGTGTCTTTTAAAAAAGTTTAATATAAACTTTTTGACTTTGTTTATGGTCTTGATTGTTTGGCAGGCAGAATTTTAAAAAAGGCTTTCCCCAAACAACTAGTTTCCTTCTTAGATGTCCATTGATCTGCACATGCCAAGCTTTCTCTACAACCTATTGTTTTCTGCTCTTCATCCTGCAGTTCCCTGCTACTGACCCCAGATTTATATATGAGCCTCAATGGGACACCTCACTTAAGCTCTGTTGGCACAGCATGGCTGGCTTCCACAGAAGCTCCTTGGCTAAGCACAGGGGATCAGGGACATTTTAAATCTACCATCTTTCTAGAACTGCCTTATTCTTTTTTTTTTTTAACATCTTTATCGGAGTATAATTGCTTTACAATGGTGTGTTAGTTTCTGCTTTACAACAAAATGAATCAGTTATATATATACATATGTTCCCATATCTCTTCCCTCTTGCATCTCCCTCCTTCCCACCCTCCCTATCCCACCCCTCTAGGTGGTCACAAAGCACGGAGCTGATCTCCCTGTGCTATGCGGCTGCTTCCCACTAGCTATCTACCTTACGTTTGGTAGTGTATATATGTCCATTCCTCTCTCTCACTTTGTCACAGCTTACCCTTCCCCCTCCCCATATCCTCAAGTCCATTCTCTAGTAGGTCTGGGTCTTTATTCCTGTCTTACCCCTAGGTTCTTCATGGCATTTTTTTTTTCTTAAATTCCATATATATGTGTTAGCATACGGTATTTGTCTCTCTCTTTCTGACTTACTTCACTCTGTATGACAGACTCTAGGTCCATCCACCTCATTACAAATAGCACAATTTCGTTTCTTTTTATGGCTGAGTAATATTCCATTGTATATATGTGCCACATCTTCTTTATCCATTCATCCGATGATGGACACTTAGGTTGTAGAACTGCCTTATTCTTAGGTCAAAAAAACCTGTACAACTAAAATTCTAAAGGGCCATTCCTGGTGTGAGGAAGGTCAGAATCAATGATGATGAATGGAAAATACCTTGGTATGGTAATGTTTACACATTTCATTAACATACTTGTACAGAAGCTTAAATTTCTGTGAAGGCTGATCTATCAATATTTTCCCTTATTCATTCTGATTCTAATGTTTAGAAAATTCATGACCATCCTAAATTTATAAAAATATGCTTTTACTTTATTTAAAATATTAATTATCTGTATTTGGAATTTATTTCATAGCTGACGTTAAGGTATGCATCCAAATTTAGTTGCTGATCTCTAGATGACTCTCCATTCATGAAGACATATTTTACTGAATATACCATCTTTTCCCTATTTTTTGATAACTGAATTCCCATAAATAATTTGTATGTTTGGACTTTCTATTATGTTCTGTCGATATCTCTATCTGGACCTTTCTGGTAACATGCTTCTTCACTTAGTACAGCATTACACTTTGTCTTACTAACTGTGGAGGAAATCCCGCACCATTCTGTTTCAGAACTGAAGGCCTCCTGAAGCCCGAGATTATCTGCAGTATCAGATAGGGCCTCTAGAGGAGGATGCTACACAACTTGAACTTGATAGAAAGCCAAAAAGCAGCCAGCCCTTTGAGGAAGAGTTTTTACTTTGCATGCCAGTGTAAACTCACTCACTGCTCTGTCAGGGTGTCCATGTGGCTGAATTGTTTCCGGGAAAAACCTGCAGAAAGGAGCTTCCTGTTTCCTCACTGCTCAGACATGAAGCCCACCCTCATCTCAGTGCTTGTGATGATATTCACACTCAGTGAGTAGTCTCTTTTTATTCTATCTTTCTCTGGTCTTCTGATTTAGAATCAGTTTAACGAACTATTCTCCTCTGTCTGCAAGACAATCCCTGATCCAGAATTGGTGTTACAGGAGGAACAAGAGCCCAGACAGTGACTCAGCCTGAGGACCACATCTCCGTCTTTGAAGGGTCCCCAGTGCAGGTGAAGTGCAACTACTCATATTCTGGGAGCCCTGTGCTCTTCTGGTATGTACACTACCCCAAACAACACCTCCAGTTACTCCTGAGACACACCTCAAGAGAGAGTATCAGAGGTTTCACGGCTGACCTCAACAAGGGTGAGGCATCCTTCCATCTGAAAAAACTATCAGCTCAAGAGGAAGATTCAGCGGTGTATTACTGTGCTCTGAGGGACACAGTAACTGGTTTTACAAAGGAAGCAGAGCACAAACCCCTTAAGAGTTACTGAAAATATTTCTAAGTTCCCTATTTGGCCACAGTGGGGCATTCTCTCTCTAGAGACTGACACTGAGTTTATCTCTCAGATACAGTTGCCATCAGTTGTCAGTTAGCTATAGATTAATCTCAAAAATTT
This sequence comes from Lipotes vexillifer, assembly GCF_000442215.2. NCBI lineage: Eukaryota > Metazoa > Chordata > Mammalia > Artiodactyla > Lipotidae > Lipotes > Lipotes vexillifer. Next base: position 552,603 of record NW_006774793.1, read on the forward strand.
GTTCAAGGAAATTCTCATTACCACCAATGCCTAAATTAATTTTTAAAATAGTAAGTGTATTTATTCTATATATTAGTACCTGGAAAAATACTTTTGAAATAAAACTATGTAATGGCATAAAAATCCTATTCTTGGCCCAGAGGGGCTCCCCAGGCTTAAGTGGTGCAGTCCCTCCTCTCTATCTCCTCTGCCATAGCATCCACCCCCACGTGTGCTCATCACCACGTACTGAAGCACAGTTCCTGAAAAGGAGGATACTGTTTCCCGACATGTGGTTGCTGATCTTTCTACAGCTAATGCCTTTCCTCTCATGCACTTCATGGACCCATACTACCCAAATCAAGTGCAATCAGGAGAAAAATCACAGCAATTTGAACAAGGAAAGTTTAATATAAAGAATTATTAACTAATAACAGGGAGTTATTTACTAATGAGTAAAAAGAACTCTAAAGAACATAAGAATAGCATAGGTAGGGAGATGCCGTTATCTCTAGGACTAAGCCAGAGTTGTGAGGAAACTAACACGTTGTAATTTGTACCCCCTTCTCCTACCAAGCCAATGACTCAGGCTTCACTGGGGAGTGTGTGGCTGCAGCCTGCTGGATGGGGAAGTTTGCTGAGGTGCCAGAGAACAAGGTTGACAGGCAGAAGAACACCTCCCATGGTTCCAACACAATTTATAGGAAGCTGGCAAGGTAGTGCTGCTGAATTTGCTCGGGTGCTTGTGAAAGCCGCCAAGAAACAACCTGGGGGGCTGTCATTAAATGTTGCTGGAGGTGAGCATCACTGGTGTCCCACAGGATGGCCAAGCACTGCAGGAACAAGAAGTGTGGAAGGGCTTCCCTCGTGGCACAGTGGTTGAGAGTCCGCCTGCCGATGCAGGGGACAAGGGTTCGTGCCCCGGTCCGGGAAGACCCCACATGACGCGGACCAGCTGGGCCCGTGAGCCATGGCCGCTGGGCCTGTGCGTCCAGAGCCTGTGCTCTGCAGCGGGAGAGGCCACAGCAGTAAGAGGCCCGCGTACCGCAAAAACAAAAACAAAAACAAAAACAAAAAAGAAGTGTGGAAAACATGCCAGGACCTGGAAGAGATGCTGCCTCTTCCTGCAGTGTCCTTCCCGTTCCCTCTACTGACAAAGCTTAACATCGTGCCAGCTGGCGAAGGAGAAATGTTTACAAGGTCCATGTCCAGAGTCACCCTCTGAATCCATGAACGGGGGATTCATAATTGAAAGGCAATAAATTGATAAGTGGCATGCCCCATCTTTCTGGTTATTGATCTTTCCTACACACCCCTCCATACACATTTGAACTTCCAAACAACGGTGAAATGACTCTATGTTTCTATCTAACAAGCTAAAGCTGCCCTTTCAACAAGTGAAGAAGTTCTCATCATTTCCCCCAAATGAGGAGACCCACAATCCCGGCAGTCACTACGGATCACTGGCTGTATTAATTACTTCTAAAATTCAGAGGAAATTTCACTGAAAACGCTGTTATACACAGACTAAATTGCAAAGTTAATCTCTGACAATCTGCATATAAAATAATTATGGTGAGGAGAAAGAAGAAGAGAATGGCAATGTATACAAAGGAACACACATGTAAAGAGCAAAAGGAAAACACAGAAAACTACTACATTCTTTGATTCCCAGTTTGGTCACGATAGTGCAATTGACATGGACGGCTTCTTTCTTTTATTACACAGTTTATATTTTCCCTGCCCTCAGCCATAACCTCAGTGGATTAGGTTACTTCCCTAGTGGTGTGATCCAAGTCTTCATTCTCAAAGGATCTGAGTACTCAAAAATCTTGTCTTTTTATTGCTTGCTGTAAATTAACTTTAACGTTTAGTATCAGGCTTGGAAGTTCCCAGAGGCTCCCCTAGGAAATCTCCTGGGTTCCAGACATAGTCCACTTTATATCTGTTGTGTAGCAGCTACCTAATTCCTCCTTGGTAATTGGTATCAATCACTCCAGTCAGTAGAGTAACCTCATTTTCTATTCATTGCTGTGAGACATATGTAGCCCAAATGGCCACATGGCTGTCTTATCTCCCAATTCAGTGAAATTATTGCTGTGTCCCCTGGTGAAAGCCTTCCTCCTATTAGAGAGTAAGACCTCCAAACCAATACAGCTCAAAGGTACAAACATTGGGAGCAAAAATACTGCTAGTAGGTTACTGGTAATAATCGTGAGAGCGTCCACTCCCAGAGCCACTTCCTTGATTCCTGGACTCATGCATTCTGGGTATGGGGGAGAAAACATCATATAATAGTCTCTGCTATAAAGCATATATTGCATCATATAAGACAGAATGCCATCTTTTTACAGAGTTGCTTTCCAACTGGTGCTATAACGGAATCAATAAGCCATTCTACATTTCAACAAGCTAGCCACTTCTGGGTGATGGGTTATGAGGTAAGATAAATAATCCCATGGGCATGTGCCCACTGCTGTAATCTTGTGCAGTGAGAATAGTTTCTTCCTCAGAAGAAATACTGTGGGCGATCCCTTGATGAAATTAGGCATTCTGTGACTTTATAAGGATGATGCTGGCAGAGTACAATGAGCAAGGAAGACAAATCCATATGCAAGTATATGTGTCTACTCCTGTGAGAACAAATCTCATTCATCTCCATCATGGAAGATGTCTAATGCAATCCACTTGTCATCAGGTGTCTGGGCAGTCTGTCTGGGGAAAGACACCAGATCAGGGGCTCAGCATTAGTCTCTGTGTTTGGCAGATTAGTCACTGAGCAACAGCATTAGCTAGGTCAAACTTGGTAAGGGGAAATCAATGTTTTTGACTTCACGCATATCATCCATTCCTGCTAGCAAGGCCACTT